>NC_137027.1:12985149-13177649 GCF_032717465.1 Coenobita brevimanus
CTAACTTCTTTTATTGTTCTTGGCTTTTATGGCAGCTATTGCTCTTACTCTTTTACTCTCTTTCCCTTTGTCTGTGCCTGTATATGTCTGTCTGTATGAGTCTCTCTCTCTCTCTCTCTCTCTCTCTTGATTACATATAGGGTAGAATATTGTTGGCCAGTAGTTACTAAATATATATCGATTCGACTGAGCAGCGTCCCTTGTTTAGCTAATTAATGAAACTTTAATTAGATACGATTACTGAGAACAGTGAGAGTTTCAGAAAGCCAGCACATTCACTCTTAGCCATTCAGCTCTCGTAATTAGTGCTCTAAGTTAAAGTAATTCTAATTCACGAGCTAATATTAAAGTAACACTTGTGGCGAGAATACCCTAAATGCTTGCTTTGTGTGTGTGTGTGTGTGTGTGTGTGTGTGTGTGTGTGTGTGTGTGTGTGTGTGTGTGTGTGTGTGTGTGTGTGTGTGTGTGCTTATAAGACATTAATCTCCTTCGGAAAACACTATGTAGAAAAATGTTCACTTCTGTTTTGTTTGGTATAAATGTCATTTGAACTGTGTTTTTGCTAATCATTTTTTTAACAGGGAAAATAGAAAAGCGCAAGGAATAAGAAGAAAGCAGTAAGACAGGGACCAATAGAATATAATCGTATGACGGTAGTAAGAATAAGATATTTTAGTAGTAGATGTTGTAGTAGTAGATATAGTAGTAGTAGTTGTAGTCTTGGCTGGATGTGAACTCATTGAGGGCTTAAGCTGTCCTCCTCTTGAAGTCCACCATTCTCCTTTCGGGGCACAGGGAGAGCAGTGACTGGCTTTTGCATTCCAGGGCAGCTCCACCTCTCGAGCCCATCGGTGCCACCACATGAAGGCGTCCCCCTCTTGCACTGACAATAATCTCACTGAATGGATATGTGGATCTGGCTTTTCTTTCCCCCCCCCCCCAGAAAAAATAATTCTTTATATCTAGAATCTCTAACACGAAAAACAGAAGAGAGATTTTGTTGAACCAGATGAAGGGTTAGAAAGACAGGTGCAACAGAGTAAGTGAATAATTAACTCTGAGAGAGAGAGAGAGAGAGAGAGAGAGAGAGAGAGAGAGAGAGAGAGTGGTCGGGCGTGTCTACGATCGCGTACTTGTCCACAAAAGTCAGCCGATACAGGTGCGTGAATAATATAAATTGGACTCGAGTAGGAAGGAATGTGAGGGAGAGACGGATCAGAAGTGAGAAAGAAGAGAAAGGTTAGACGAATTGTAGCTTTTCATGTAGAGGCAGACACACAAACATGGATTTCTCTTTAACAAAATACTTATATCTATATCTACCTACTTATCATTGACCAGTAAGAAGAGCCATGTAAGTAGGCCAATATGGAGCTGAGGAAGAATTAAATTACTGTACATATTTTTGGCCGTGTTTGTAGGTAATAAGAACAGATTTCAACCTACATCAGTTCAAGTCAACCCTTACTGATTTTTTATAAACAGAGGACACCTGAAATTTGGTTTATTATTATTGTTTTTCTTTCTCTGTCCATGTTCTCTTAAAAAAAGACTATCTACTGGCATATATTAAATGTCAATACTTGCCCGGTGACTGACAGGCTTATGCAGGGCTTCTTCAAGAACTTGGGATTTTGGTGCGAAATTACAGGGATTTTTTGTTTTTGTCACGGCTTCCAAGTGACACCAAGACAATTTCTTCATTTATACCGTCAAGAAACATCAGTTCTCTCCAGGCCCAGAATAAGAGTGGGACAAGAACTTGGGGTTTTGGTGCGAAATTACAGGGATTTTTTGTTTTTGTCACGGCTTCCAAGTGACACCAAGACAATTTCGTCATTTATACCGTCAAGAAACATCAGTTCTTTCCAGGCCCAGAATAAAAGTGGGACTGAGTAGCATTTTGGGGTGTATTTTTTGTTTTCGCTTCGGAGTTTCTTTTTCTCTTTGAATACATCTTTTTCGAGTTTACTTTTAACATTCTAATCAGTGAATAATGAAAGAATCTGTAATATTGGTAGGTTCAAAGTAACTAATGTTGTTCACTGGTTCTTTCATTCTTATTATTCATAGTTATCGTGGAATAATAGGAGAATCTAAAATAGGGACAATTTCATAGTGACTTGTGGTCCCCCTCCTCTATTGACTCCACAAGCACACACAACAGAAAAGATGTAAAGGATTCAGGAACTATTATTTCTCATGGTTCCTCTTTTCTGTTATTTGCGCTACCGTAAATAAATAAATAGATAAGGGTAAATCCAGAATACCTTGTAGCTCCCCTCTTCCATTCATCCCACCAGGTACTCGCCACTGAAAAGATGAGAACCATTCAGGAAAACAGTGTAATTGAATTTGAGCCGCGTCACTCTATGTCACTCAGCGCAGTTAATTGCATTACTTAATTAGACGAGCCGGATCCACTTGCATTATGTTCGCGATGTCCGTTTGGGCTTTTGTTTCCAGCGTGTTGCATCGACCGGGCTTTTGTTTCCCCCGTCAGGCAGGAAGGAGGCTGACTGGCAAAGAGAAAAGAAAGTAGCAAAAGTTGGCCTATTACGCGTATTATTTGAGGTTGGGAGCTGGTTGATCTTAGCCCGACAATGCTGGAATATTTTCTTTTTCTTCGTAGCTCCGCATGATAAATTCTTTCGAGTATCGTTCAGACACTGACAGCCTATTTAGACTGTAGTGAAATATTGATATCATTATTACAGTGTCGTTTAAGTACAGATAAAATAATATCGTATAGTTCACATAAATCAGATGCCTACAGTATCATCAAAATTACCGTAATATCTTGAACATCAGTAGGTCCCATACGGAATATAGCCACTGTCACTCCTGATATTCACTTATCCTAAAACATTATTCAGACTCCTCTCTTAGTCCGGAAAAAGTTTGGTATTCTGCCCCAACTACAGCCAGACGATTTTATTCAGCTGAGAGTGAGTTCGAACGAATCTGAGGATGTTTATAGTGTCAGAAATTATCCTCTTATGGTCAGATCAACTTCGATATTTAAGCTAATGCCAGACAATTACAGTGAAATGAGAATAAGCATTGGAGTCTTAAGAGTGATAGCAAGTCGCAGTGTTAAAGATAAATGGATAAATAGACATATATAAATAGCTAGATAAATAAGTAATCCCCCACTCCAGGTTCCAGGGTGTAAAGGTAGCCTGAAATGAACCTCTGGAATTTTAACACCTCCCTAATTTTGGTCTGGTCTAATCGGCCCCGCGAGCAGTTGTTCTAGTTAGAGTGGTTTTGTTTGTGTTCACGCACTCACCACCGCACCAATTGAAAGTGTGGTAATGGCTTTAGATTGTGTGTTTTTAGCCTTTATCTGTGTTTGTCTGTGTTTATCCTTGTGTGTGTGTGTATGTGTGTGTGTTTACAAGGGTTGCAAGTAGGGTACTGTTTCTTTTTTCCTTGTTTTTGAATGAATTAATGTTTTTGTTTTTAATTCTTTTCTACTTTTTTTTTTTTTTCATTGTTGAAGGTTTGTGTGTGTGTGTGTGTGTGTGTGTGTGTGTGTGTGTGTGTGTGTGTGTGTGTGTGTGTGTGTGTGTGTGTGTGTGTGTGTGTGTGTGTGTGTGTGTGTGTGTGTGCATCATTAGTAAAGATCGAAGGGCTGTAATTCTCTTCTGATGCCAATTATTCTGTAACTCCGGTATATTTTGAGCTTTAGTTCGTATGTCAAGTGTCTGGGAGTTGTACGATTGGAGATATAAGTGTGAACAACGAATCCTATAAACCAAATGCCCCTTTCAGCCAGATAATTTATGTTTTTATTTCTCTCTCTCTGTCTGTAGTCAATTTTATTCCGCTTAGATATTTTAACCAGAGTTAGATACAGCCTTCACACACAACCGTCAATATTATGTCGCCCTCCTAGCATGCATAAAATTAGTCTGGTATTGGCAATAGTGAAAAGAACTAGAACCTGGTGTCGATGATTTCTCTCGTTGGAATTATACTGGCAAAGATGGAGAAATCTGCAAGCTAGTGCGTATGAATCCTCCCTTAGTTTTTTATCTTTATTTAGCTTAAGAAATGCCTCTGGTAGATACGTGGCTGATAAAGGCTACGTCTAACTTCCCTTCTCCTCAGAAAAGATCTCCTGAGCTTAATAAAACTGTCTCTATTAAATAAAGAAATCGTAAGGAGATGTTTTCCGTTTCCTGAAAGTTTTATCACTATTAGATCGCGATATTTGCTTCATTGGCATTAAAGAAAGAATATAAATGAAATAGGGAATTTTTTTTAGTGAAGCATTTATTCCCAAGAGAAAAATATTGCACTTGATGATATGGATGGTACCTACATATGCTTAGGATAATTAATTCCTTTTCGAGATTCCAGTATGTATGTATTTATATCCTCTCTCTCTCTCTCTCTCTCTCTCTCTCACACACACACACACACACACACACACACACACACACACACACACACACACACACACACACACACACACACACACACACACACACACACACAAAATCTACATACCTCTCTCTCCAGCATCACTTAACCTTTTTCCCTTCCATCTCCCCCTCCTTCTCCAGCATATAATATTTACACTCAATTCTAGACACGTTCTCTCGCGGTCAATATTCCTTCTACACGTCCAGGGCTCCGAACTAATGAAGCCAGATTCCAACCCATCGAGTCTCATTGAATATTACTGCCTGCATTATGTAAGATCTCATTTGGTTTGACAGATTTCAGACAGTGTTGAGAGATAATGAAGCGAGACTACAATCCATCAACTTTTATCCATGAATATTAGGGATTAAGTTAGTAAGATCTCACTGGATGTTGATATTTTTCAGAATGGTGTAGGGGATATTTTGACAAACTGTATCGTCAAATACTAATGTCTCCTCGCCTCCCTTGTCTCCTCCTCATTACCGGATTAACATACTTCAGTGAGACGTAGTGAAATTTGCATTTTATCACCCACAAGTAAATGATAACATGCATCTCAGTCCACTGCATCCAATTCAGTCATCTATGAATCCAGCCATGAAACAGAGGCAAAACAAACGAATTCAGTCCAATATTTGGCTGCGCATTTGGTTTTTTTATCTCCCCATTTCAATTTTCTTTCCATTTTTTTCCACTTCAGGCCTTCACGAAAATTCTCCTCTCAGTCCAATCCCTGTTCTGTAATCCTTTTCTATGTCTGTCCTTCACTATGATTCTTTTATTTTTTTTTTTCACAGACTTACGTCAGATCTGTTCCTACCCACACATTTTCCTTTTTTTCTCTCTCTCTTCCCTTTCCCCCCACTCTTTCTTTCTGCTGCTTCCACTGTTCTCTTCCTCTTTCTGTCCTTTTTCTCTACTCCCTTTTTCCCCACTCCCTTCTTTCCTCCTCCTCGTAGTTTTTCTCCTCTTTTCATATCCACTTACTTTTCTCCGTTCCTCCTTTCTCCCCCGTCATATCCCTTCCCTTTCATCTCTTCTCATTCTCCTTTTTCTCGTTTGTTACTCCTCTGTCTTGCTTCCCGTTCCTCTCTTTCTTTTTCTTTTTTTTTTCTTACTTCCGTCCTCCCCTCCGCACTTTCCTCCTTTTCCTTCTTCATCTCCATCTTCCTTTCCCACCTCTGACTATCTTTCTTTACTCCGTGTCCCCATCCTCTCTTACCTGTTTCTCCTTTCATCTCCTCTTTTCTTCCTCTCCGATCACCATTCTCCCTTCATCCCTCTTTTCTACCCACATCCCTCTCTTCTCCTCCATTCCCTTCCTCTCCCTCTCTCCAGCCTGTCCCTCTTTCTCTTTACCCTCCCTCTCTTCCTTCCATACCTCCACTGTCCTCTTCTTTATTCCCCTCCTCTTCTCCGCTTCTCACCTTCCCACTCTCTCACGTAGCCCTGACTACCTCTAATTAAAATCCCGTTGCGTCTCATCCCTCCACTTAATTCATTCTTCCTTAGTCACCGCTCTTCCACTTCATCCTCTTGTCAACCACTTCCCTCCTCCTCACTATTTTTCTCGGCTGCCTCACTACAAGGACTCCATATATTTCTTCCTTCTTATAGATTATCCCTTTATCGATCCTATATTTGTTTAGGAGGGCCTTGGGAAAATTAGAAATAGTGGCATTCTCTCTCTCTCTCTCTCTCTCTCTCTCTCTCTCTCTCTCTCTCTCTCTCTCTCTCTCTCTCTCTCTCTCTCTCTCTCTTTCTTTTACAACCAATGTGTTTTATTCAACTCTGAGGACACCACTTGTCTCAAGGGTACTCAGTTCCATCTCAATTTCTTTAAGCCCTTTTTTTGCTTTTTTTTTTTTGTACCTGGGTGAAGAACCAAAAAGTCCTATATTTAGTGGGTATTCCGTTCTGGCTTTGGATGACTTTTCAAAATTTCTCATATATGGAACCTTTATATTCCACCCTTAGACGATGGGAGGCCGCCCTTCAGCTAAATAAAATCGCATGGTTCTAGCAAGTATAAAGTAGAGGTTTAAATCGTCAACAAAATTCTGAATACAAGGACGCCAACATCAGAGACGAAATTATACACACAAGTTTCTTCAAAGGCTTTTTATGTGAGGGGATTTGGACCTGTCACAAGTAAATATGTTTCTAAGCTGTGTGGACCTCAAGCAGTATAATTAACAGTGGGGTTAATTAGTCTTTAAGATTGGGGGTCCTGAACAAATGATGGAAAAACATAGGCCTTCTGCTTTAACTACTTCACTCCGATATCGTATTTGTGCATTTGATGTGGGAGATCCAAATAATTTCCTTCACTTTAGCGTGGATTCTGGAACTAGGAAGATTAAACGTATCTTCCATTAACTCCTTCACTGGTGCTGTGGATCGGCGCCTTCATGTGGTGGTACAGACATAGCTGGGGTGGCGAAGCTGCCTGGTTATACAAACGTCCCTCAGTTGCTCCCCCATTCCTCAGAGGGGGATGGGGAGCTGCAGGAGGAGGGCAGCTTCAGCCTGCATTCCACCGGGTTCACATTTTAGATGGACCTGGGGCTACAACAACAACAACTACTACTACTTAATTATCAGTGATTCTTTCGCAGATAAAATAAAACTGATTGAATGTTGTAGAAAAATGCGTCTTAAAGGGACTTAATATTACCGATTAGAGAGGCTTCATTTGCAGAGGAATTATAAACAACTTTTCATCAACATATTTTTCGAAGATCATTTTTTCCTCCCTGAACTTAAGTTGTAAAAATTATACCCGACTTGTGTTCCATGATTTCTATACGATTTCACGGGCACGTAGTTTGTTCCAGGAAGAGAAGGAGTGAGAGGACGAGGCGGTGAGTGCGTGGGGGGAGAGTCGAGGATCAGAAGAGAGTTGGTGGAGAGGGAGAGGTGGAGAGGAGTAGGGATGGTGAAGAGGAAGAAGTAAGAGGAGAAATAGAAGAGGGTTAAGTCAGCGATGCAGAGAGAGAGAGAGAGAGAGAGAGAGAGAAATGCAATCTTATTTTCTCTCCCAGTCAGTTTTCGATCTTACACTGAACCTTGGAATGTCCTTTACAATTATTCACACTTGACCTACAGTATCTCTACCCTACCATTTCCTCTTTGATATGATAAGTACAGAGACACAGACTGATAGATAGATAAATAGACAGGCTGACAGACTGATAGATAGATAAATAGACAGACTGACAGACTGATAGATAGATAAATAGACTGAGAGACAGATTCTTAGATAGGTAGATACAGGTGGACTGAATGACAGATTGACTGATAGACTAATAGAAAGATAAATATATAAAAAGACAGACAGATAGATAGGTACAGATCGAAAGATGGACAGACACAGAGGAACAGAATCACATAAAAAATCGAACTCACCTTTCCGTCCTTCTCTAATCTCCAACTTTTCATTTATCAAGCTTATGGCAAACTTTGTGAACTAGAGTGGCTAGGCGTGACCTTACTAAACCCCTTGAATACGAGCAGCATTTCCCAAGCAGAATAAAATCGTCTGATGGCTTTAGGAATAATAATAAAGTCACTAGGATTCATGTATTTTAAGTTGGCAAAGACTCCCACCCGTGTAAAACTTTCCATTAGCTTAGTGGCAGAATATGACAACAGTATGGCTCCAAACTATTTCCATAGCACCTCCTCGTGACTAGCACCAAATTTTAGTGTTAATATCTTTTAGTACTTCTTCGTGAGCAGCACCTTATTCTATTGTTTTTATTGAAGCTCCGTACTGAAGATGGTGAGGTGGCAATTTTACGTCTAATTACAGTGAACACAGTACAGAAAGAACGATGATCAGATAGATATTGGAGGTCGAAGGGGAAATGGGGGTAATTTAAATCTGGCGTTAGGTTGACGTAGAATTCTGTACCGTGGAGGGTGAGCCTGGGGAGCAGTATTCTCTTCTCCGTTTTCCAGACATGAAATCTCACTTGCTTCTGGGGGAGGTTAATAACACTGAAGAAGTATTAAAATTAAGGTAAGAAAATAAACAACGATAAGGAAACGAAATCGGAGAATTAACAGACGAGGAGAAGGAGAGGCAGGAAGAAAAAATCAAGCGAAGAAAGAAACTGAGGCGAGAGGTCAGCAGAAAACAAGGGACAAGACGAAAACACAGACGAAGAGAGAAAAACAGATCAAGAGACAAGAATAAAACAGAGACGAGACGTAAATAGAAATCAAGAGAAGATGAAAACAGAGGTGCCAAAAAAAATAAGAGGAAGGAAAAGAAAACTAAATCAGGACAAGAAGGAAACAGAGACTAGGGAAAAATAAAGGGGAAAAAGGCACAGGAAAAAAGACGAAAGAAGTCAAGAAACAAGAAGAAAAACGAAGATCAGACAGAAAATGGGGTCCAAAGATGAAAGAAAGGGGGGGGGGCTTAATCTGGCGTTAGCGTGACGTGGGTTGGAGGACAAGGGGTGTAGAGTCTGGGGTTTGGGGTAGGGATGGAGGGGTGGAGAGTCTGATGTTAGGAGTAGGGATAGAGGGGTGTAGAGTCTGGGGTTAGGGGGGTAGGGATAGAGGGGTGTAGAGTCTGGGGTTAGGGGTAGGGATGGAGGGGTGGAGAGTCTGGGATTTGGGGTAGGGATGGAGATGGAGAGTCTGGGGTTTGGGTAGGGATGGAGGGGTGTAGAGTCTGGGGTTAGGGGTAGGGATGGAGGGGTGGAGAGTCCGGGGTTTAAGGATGGGGTGACGTAGGTGTGGCAGGTGAGAGTAATATTCGGTACCGTGAGGGCGTGGGAGTTGAGAGGGGTTGTACCTTTGGGGGCGTGGGGGTTGAGAGGGGTTTTTCTCTTCTCCTGACACGATATTCACTTACCTTGGGGGGCATTATTACCCCTAAAGAAATATTGCGTGTCCGGATAATCATCACTCTCTCTGCCCCCGGATGGGTCTCGCTATTTTTTGGGATTTTCGCGGGTCGTAATGGAAGGGAGATACATTAATCCTTTCACTACCAGATGGAGTAGGAATTTGGCTTTTGTCCTAATTTCCATTGGATGTTTCGTAAATCCTCCTCCATTGCGATTAATTCTGCACGTTTCACCTTAGTAAGCGTTTTGTATATTACTGATGCAAACAATATCGACAATAAAACGACACGAGTGACACACAAGAGGATGTTAAGGTGTGGTACGTAAAATAAATCGGTAAGGATCAGGTGCAACGAAGCTTCCTATGCCACATAGAACACGGCACTTTCATTCCTAATTTTCTCCAAAAGAATTTAGTTAGTTTAGTAAGTATTCGTCTTCTCTGCCCGAAAGGAACAATATTTTAGCCGTCTTGATAATGGGAAGAGACGCATTAACCCCTCAAGGACTCGACATCCCTCCTTAGCCGGAAAAATTATTTAATGACTGCAAGAAGACAGTATGGAATATGTCCGGGAACTGAAAGTGTAAAGAGATAAGTTTCTGTCTCCCACACTGCTATACCTCATTCATTTTAACTTGGCCCAAATTTTAGTCTTTTGCATCTTATTTCATGTAGCTCAGTGGCAGAAAAAAATACAATATTGTGGCTCACAACCTTAATGTAGTACTTCTTCGTGACTCGCATCATATTCTAGTATTGATCTGTTTGTCATAAGTCAGCATTCATGATGGAGGGATGGTAATTTTAGGCCAGGGTAAAGTCAACAGAGTATAGAAATCTCTCCTAACCTGAGTAAAATCTTTCATTCCCCGACTGTTGTTTCCTCTAGAATTCTTCCATATGGGGTTGGTAGTACTGGGCATCATCTTTTCTTTAATGTGTCCTAGTTTTTGTCCTCCTAATTTTCACTTTAATATCGGCTTGTTGTTGAAATGCGACGACCAAAATATATATTGTTTCCCAACCCCCTATTTTTTTCTTATATCAGACTTCATCTCGTCTTACTCATAACTGAAGCTTTAAATTTTGCACCTGTAAACTTTGAGTGTAGTCTGCATATCTGTATGACAAAAAAAATAAATCACAACATGTTTGTTCGTTGGAGCTGACTTGATTGAACAGTGATACCTCATATACTTCTAAAATCCACTTTACTGAATTACTGTCCATGCGTGTCCCCCTCTTCCCTTGCGTGTGTGGCCTTCGCTCTCATATTATCATTCCCGTCTCAAAATTACAGACGCTGCAGCTTTATTCAACAACGGGCGGGGTCTAATTCAATTGCCTTTGAAGTCTGCCTATTGTGGGAGATTTATTATGCGTTAAGAACATGGGCATTTCTTTGTAATTGCTGAGGCGTGTATAGCCTAGTGATTCATGGTGCCGGGCTTTAGGGAGTGATGTGGAATGCCTTTTTGCCATATTCCTTTTAGCTTGTTATTTCCTCGTCATTTCCTTTTTTCTGTTTTTTTTTTTTTTTTCATCCTATTGCGTTTCTGACACTCTTCCACCTGAAGTACTAGTGAGATGTAGGGTTAGATTAATAGTGATAAGTATTGTAATGATGGTGATGATAATGTTGATGATGATGATGTCTGTTTCAGTAGTACCATACACATTGTGAGAACAGTGAAACAATGTCCAGTTGTAAGTTATATTGTCGTTCTTATAATTACTGTAAGCAACAGAGGGATTTTATCTGATCGGAATCTGCCACCACGCAGTGCTTACTAGAACCGTACTTTTGTGTGTCATTATAAGTACTTTTTTTAAATTTATGCTGATTTATGTCATCATTTCATTGTTTCCCAAAGCCCATCTTGTTGGCCGAGGCTGAACACCTGTCGTTTTTGTGGAATGTAATATATATATATATATATATATATATATATATATATATATATATATATATAAACACCTTGATGAAACTGCAACGTTAATACCACATATCAATCGTGGCGCCGTCAAGTGCAGTGCAGCCAAGGTAACGTATGACTGTTGGGAATAATTACAGTGTCACTGAGACCCGTGCTGGCTGAGATATATGTAGTGATGACGAGGCTTGCAGATTTCATCATGATATCAGGAGCAATGATGGAATTTTTAGCTAGTTTTGGCCTGCATTAAACGGACGTAACTACGAGGACGTCATTTGTATTTTCATTATCTTGTTACCGTATGACAGCTTCATTATACTTGTAGTACTTGCTGAGACTTATGAAGTAGTGGCAAGGGCATGCAGAGTTCATTATATTCAGAACAAAGCTAAACCAAAGTTAACCACTTCACTGTGATTGTGTGTGTGTGTGTGTGTGTGTGTGTGTGTGTGTGTGTGTGTGTGTGTGTGTGTGTGTGTGTGTGTGTGTGTGTGTGTGTGTGTGTGTGTGTGTGTGTGTGTGTGTGTGTGTGTGTGTGTGTGTGTATTTTTAAAAATTCTCTCTACCTTCAGACAATATTACTCTGCAAAGAAGATTTTTCGAACTGGAGGGGTAACGTCGTTCATCAGCACCTTTACTGTCAGGGTGCTCTCCTAAGCTGGATAAAGTCGCGAGATACATCGAAGAAACCACAATAAATGTCACCAGGCCAAATTGGTCACCTGTTCCCTAAAGTGATTCTTGTTTCATATTGCTCTTCCTGCTCTCATACGATGATATTTGTCTTTGAGGAAACCTGTAGCACTGAAGGGGGTTGAATTCACCTCCATTAGGCTCATCCACTAAGAACGTCTCCCCAACGCTCTGTAAAATTATCAGAAGCAAGAAAGACATAAAACATGTACTCCGGCTGGGAAGGTTAATAAAAAACAAAGGACACCAAGGAAAAAAAAATGCATGAAAGGTCAACCTGTGGACTGATGTAAGTGAAAATAGGAGAGTGAATGAAAGGGCCTCACTCCTGGGCAAAATTAGTCAAAGGCACCGAGCATAATAGAGATGAGGGAAATGGAGGGAGTGAGTGATGGTGGGAGGGGTGAGCAGTGAAGGATGATTGTCTCGGGCAGCTGAAAATGGGACGTGGATGTGGGGGCTGCTGGTGGGCGGTGAGGTGGGGGATAGGGTGAAGAGGAGGAGGAGGTGAAAAGGGGGAAGTTGAGGAGGTATGTGGGTTATGCTAGAAAGGAAGGTAGAGGATGAAACGGAGAAAGTGTGAAGAATGAGAAAAGTGAATGAGTGAGAGGGACAGGGAGGAAGAAGTGGGTGCAAAGAGGATCGTTGATGGGAGGTAAAGAAGGAGAGAAAGGGAAGGGATATTTAGGAGACTTTAGGAAGGAATAAGCGAAAGGTGACGGGTGTTGAGGGCAGTGGAAGGAAGGGAGGGGTGTATGTAGGGAGTGGGAGAAGAAAAGGACTGGAGGAGAAGGATGAAGGGGAAGTGATGGAGGAAGAGATGTGGATGGGGGGCGGGTAGGAAGGGAGAAGAGGGGGTGAAAGGAGGATGATGGAAGGAAGAGGAGGGGAGAAAGGCTGGGGGAGTGATGGGAGGGAGAAGAGAAGAAAATGGTGGGGAAGGGGGAGAGGATGATGGAAGGAAGGAAGCCACTAGCGTCGACCAAGGGACAATAATGGTGGATGATGGATGGTTGGGTGAACGCTACAAGAAGATGGAGGAGGAGGGAAGGGAGGAATGGAAGAAAGGTTCTACAGAGAGAAAATTAGAAGAAAGAGGAAAATTTAAGAATGGGAGGAAGGAAAGATGAAGAAAAAAAAGAATGGAGAATTTATGTGAAAAGAAGATGAATTGAAGGTAAAGGAAGAGAGGTAAAAGCAGAAACAAATTTTAGAGGAAAAGAGAAGAAAAGTGAACAAGAGAATCATGAGAAAAAGAAATGGAAGTGAATAGTAAAAATAAAATAGGTACAGAAAAATCATAGTTGAAGCATAGAGAAAGTTCCTTAAAGCAAAGGTTAGAGGAAAAAAGGGTAGTTTAGAAAGGAAAGACGTAGAACAGCACTTAAGAAGATTTAGGAAAGGAATCTTTGTATAGAATCGTGAGAGAGAAAATAAAATTGAATAGCGAGAGAGCAGTATATGAATGCTTTATCTGCCAAAATATTGAGAAGATGAAAACTGTTTGCTTCTCATTCAGTAAAAATGGATGACAGAAAGAATGTGAAAGAGAGTCAGCAAATGAAAAATGGGAAAGAAAGCAAATAGTTAAAGCTTGAAGGAAAAAGGGAAGCAAGCAGAATGATAAGGATTATGGAAGAGAGCAAAAAAGAAAACTGAATGATGGTATAAGAAAGAATGAGAATAAATTAATGAGAACGAACGAAGGAGGGAAGAAAAAGAGAAAGAGGGAGGAAAGCGAAGGAGATGAATTGTATGAAACAAGAGAAGAGGGAATAAAAAATGAATGAAGGGTAATGGAGGAAGGGACACGGAGACATAGAGGATGACAAGGAAGGAGGAGGAAGGGAGAAGGAGTAAAATATATTGAAGTGGAAGCTGAGCTGAGGAGATGCAATAGAATAAAAGACGAAGACGAAGAGAAATAATAAGAATAATGACGATAATAATAATGGTAGTAAAAATGACTAGAGGCAATAGAATAAAAGACGAAGAAGACGAAGAGAAATAATAATAATAATAATAGTAAAAATGACAACAACAACAACAGCAACAACAACAATAATAATAATAATAATAAAATGATGTAGTAAAAAACTGGGAAGCTGCACAGAAAGTATGACGCCACTTTAATAACTTCATCAGCAGCAGCAGCAAGAACAATGTCAGCATCAACATCAACAGTTAAATAATCAGTAGCAGTATCAACATCATTAACATCAAATCAACACTATCAACATCAGTACTATATTAAACAACAGCATCAGCATAAACAAGAACAGCACCAAGACCACCATAAAAACAAAAAAAAATAGTAACAAGAGACAAAAGAAATTCCAGCTACAAAGAAGTAAGATAAAATCCACTAAAAGAAGAAGAGGAAGGAGAAAATCGGAAAGGCTAAGTGTTTGGGAGGAGTCCAAGAACCATAAGAACATGGGGAGAGATAGAGGAAGAGGAAGATTGAAAAAAAAGAGAAAGAGAGAGGGAGAAAAAGGGCAGGAAAGAAACAGGAGGAAGATATGGAGGAAGGAACAAAGAGGGAGAGCTGGATGAGAGGACTAAAAGAAGACAAGAACGAACATAAAGGAATGACATAAAACTTGATGATTTGTGGAAGGCAAGACGTGATGAGACGATGAGAGAATGACAGGAAAGAAAATTTTATAAGAAAAAGTTAAACATGAGAAAGTGGAAAGATCATTAGTGGAAAGAAGGAAGAATTAAGGGGAAAAAAGACTTTGATGATCACGAAATGAGACGTAGGACAGAGTGACGAAGGTTGAGACAATGTCATGTAAAAGAGGAATGAGCATGAGACGTTAATGATATAATTTTTGAAAGAAGTGAAAAGAGAAAAATAACGATGATAGGGTAAAAAAAAAAAAATGAGAACAAAAAAAGTAAACAGGAAAAGCAAGGAAAGACATACAATCGATATATTAAAATGATGGAAGAAAAAAAAATGAAAACGAAGCAACAGATATAGAAGAAGGGAAAACAAGAAATATATTGAACTTACCAAACTCTGCTAATGAAGAGAATGGAGAAAGAAAAAGCATATATAGTGCAATAACAAAACTTTGCTAATGAAGAGAATGGAGCAAGAAAGGAAAAGAAAACGAACTCGATAGTTAGGGTAATGAGAAAGAGAAAAGTTAAAACAGAAAATTCACTAATGGAAAGATGTACGAAAGAATTGAATGGGGGGAAAAAATTAGGAAAGTGGGAAAATCGAGAGAGAGAGAGAGAGAGAGAGAGAGAGAGAGAGAGAGAGAGAGACTAAAGATAATGAAATTTGACAAAAAATCAAGAAAATTGGAAATCAAAGAAGACCTTAAAGCAAAAAATAAAGTAATGATGAAGAAAAATGAAGTTTGAAAAGGATGAAGATGAGAGGAGTAGCCGGTGGAAAAACGTGAGAAAAGGAAAAAAATACAAAACCAAAGGTGATATAAATGAATCTTGGGTGAAGACAAAAATGAGGAAGATAAAAGTTAAAAAGAGAAGAGTTAAGAAGTTGCGAATAGAACCAAATAAAAAGAAAGGGTGAGGGGAAAAAAATGGAACGTGACCCAGAGTAGAAAACGAAGCAATAAATGAAATAAATATATGGAGGGGCAAAAGTAAGGAAGAGAGAAAAAAAATGATATATACATAAAGGAAGAGATGTAAATAAGTAAATAAATAAACCTTAAATTGGAAAATTAAGCAGTATTATAAAGCGAGGAGGATGACGAGAGAAAAAATTAGTACATTACGATAGTTTTAGCTGAAAGGAATCGTCTGAAGGAAGCGGGAAAACAAACTGAAATATGGTAATCGTAATGAATTATTTAATGGTCATTGTTTATCACTCCTTTCTACCAGGTGTTATTCCTAAAGTGCTTATAATTGTCAAGGATTTAGCAGATTGTATAAATAGGCGTCATTGCACAGAAGAGGTCACCCAAAGAAGGAAAAACTCGGTAATGATGAAAATGGAAACGGGGAAAATGCAAGTATCCATCAGTGGTAAAATAATAATGGAAAACTGTAAAAATCACAAACTGCGGAAGGAACTGACAAAAAGCCATGGAAATTCAACTGAAATGAAAAATGATACGAGAAAAAAGGTAGGAAACAATGGAAGGGGACCAAGATTAAAAGGGAAAAAAAAAGGCATACAAAAATCGAAAAAAATTAAAAAGAAGAGATAATGACAGAAGGCGGTCAGGAAAAGAAATATGAATGAAAGAAAGAGAAATATATGTCAAGAGGAAAAACGAGAGAAAAATTCAAAAGACTTTTAAAACACGTTAAAGATAAGGAGAAATTTATTGGAAACTGCAGGTGAAAGACGCTACTAATGAAACGAGCATAAAGAAAGAGAAGTGAATAGAGAAAAAGAACCCTGGGTGGTAGAGAAAGCGAAGGATAATATAAAGAGAAATATATACCAAAACAGAAAAGCCAATAAAGAAGTAGTATTAAGGATGGAAAAAAGTAAATGAGCCAGGATAAAGAATGTAAACACTCAGAAGAAAAGTATAGTGAAGGTTAGGACTGTAAGGAAGTTTACAAAAAGAAAGAAAAAAAATATATATATATATATATATATATATATATATATATATATATATATATATATATATATATATATATATATATATATATATATATATATATATATATATAAATTGGCAAGCATAAAAAAGGTGAAAAAACAAGATTTAAAGAAAAGTGGTAAAGCGTGTTGAGGACGAAAATTAAAATCTGAAGATCAATCACGGAAGGAGAACAGCTGTGCACATACAAGGAAAGGTGAACAAAAAGGAGAACAAAGAGAAAATAATCAAGATCCAAGCCAAAAATTAACTCAGAGTCGTAAAAAGAAGAAAGAAAGGAATGAGTTCGTGGAAAAATGACGAGGGAAGGAAGACAAGGAAGAGATATGGAGAGAGAGAGAGAGAGAGAGAGAGAGAGAGAGAGACAGACAGACAGACAGACAGACAGACAGACAGACAGACAAACAGAGGATGAGAAGGAGTATGAAAGAAAGTGAATGGGTAAGAATGACAGAGAATGAAAAACAAGAGTTTGGGAGAAAAGAGTAAAGAACTGAACACCCGGTAGAAAGGAGTAAGCAAGCAGGAAAAAATATGACTCCTTTCCCTCCTAACTTTTGCAGCCACGACTCTCACGGCAAGAAATTACGACCCCAGGTGTTAATGAAGTAGGCTTCCCCGAGGTCGTCCTTACCTTCCCCCTGCATAAACGTCGTCATTAGTGGAGCAGACGTCCACTCGCTTCCGCCTCCTTCTGTCGACTCAGGCTTACTTTAAACACTCCCTTCACCCATTTTTCCTGGACTTTGTTTACTTCTGTTGGTATTTCTGTCTGTATTTTAGTTATTTTTTATCTATTCTTTTTTTCAATCTGAATTTTTATGAGGTTGAAGGTGGGTGGGGTATTAAGAGCACTGTGTCAGAAAATTTTTTTACCACACCCAATCCTAGGATATGAAAAAGAAAGATCATTTTTTTTTTTAACTTTAATTTTTATTCCCCTTCATCAATATCGTGAATGGTAGAGCATGCGTCCTCACCTATCATGATGCCTCTGTCGGCTATGAGGAATTTAAATATACCCTTCCGATGTGGCTGCTGTCCTTTGCTATATTTTCCATTTACTTAATAGCTCAGACTCCTCCAATCAGCCCTAAACTTTCCCTCCTCAAACATTCATCTATCTCCGTTTCCTTCCGCCTGCCTCATTCGGCTTTGGCATATTCCAGTGTACAGCCATGAGCAATAATTCGCCTGCAAGCCTGTGCCAGCGTTGTCTTGCCCTCCACCTTCTCATTCCACCCCAAACGACAGAGTATTCTTCCTTCTCATACTCATTTTTTCTGTGGTTCACATTTCTTTCGCATTAAAACAGTTTCTGTAGCACCTCCCACTGTCTGTCTGTCTGTCTGTCACACACACACACACACACACACACACACACACACACACACACACACACACACACACACACACACACACACACACACACCGTCTTTGAGCAACATACACTCTTTGATGCTTACAATACCACCTTTTTCGTAAAACCCTCTCATATACTCACACAGTTTACCCTCAGAAACATTTATTTTTTTTGTGTAAGTGTAATACAAGCAGTACGTAATCTTAGTAAACCTCTTTCCTTTGGCGTTTATATTATGTCTCATGTGTCAGCGTAAATTTTGCATAATTCAGATAAAAACACAGCTGTGGTACGGAATGTGAAATATATCACTCTCTCTCTCTCTCTCTCTCTCTCTCTCTCTCTCTCTCTCTCTCTCTCTCTCTCTCTCTCTCTCATGTCCCTAGAAACATATTAAGCCAACATACTTTGCAGAAACGTCGTGACTACACACCCACACACTTACACCCAAATCGATCCGTCAGTTCCCCATAACTGCCTTCCTGACACCTACTTGCGCAGCTTCGCAGGGTTATTAGGTTACGTAAGAGTGACTAATGCAGGCTTGTAAATCAGTCGGTGGTTCGGCAGTAAGGAGGTAATGGAGAGTGAGAGGGTGGGTAAGGGATAATGCAAGATAGATGAGTTTCTGAGAGGAGAAGGAGCTTGGTAGAATGAGGTGATGGTGGAGGGAAAAAGCTGAGTGGTTTGAAAATTGAATGTGTGACGGAAGGCATGAAAAAAAAAAAGACGAGTTGTAGGAAAAAGAAGAGAAAGATTAAGATTAAGGTGAACTGAGAAGAAGAATGGATCAGAAGAGGATTAGATGAGATTTCGCTCCATCTATCCACAGCTGTTTCAGAATATACTATAATGTTTCACAGCATAGATATATTAAAATTGCTCTAAAATAAACTATAATACACCAGCATTATCGTACTAGAAGCTGAGTAATCTGAAACATACATAAATACGGCCAAAAAACGTTAGAATAAAATGAACAAATAAAAAGTGAAACGAGTAAATGAACATATATAGCACATGGAAAAAAAATCGAGTAATTATTCGAATATAACGTATCACTTATCATACTGAGAAAGACGAAAAAAAAATCAGCACTTAAAAATACGTAAAGAAATGTATCATACAAAAGAGAAAGACTCGTAAAAATGTAATACTCTAAAAAGGAAAAAACACCCACACCAAAATCAAACTACGGACAGAATGCACCAAAATTCTCCCCCTCTCAACTCTCACAGCTCCAGTGCGTTTTGTGGGTTATGAGAGTTGTGAGGGAAAGAGAGAGTGAGGGAAGGTCGTGAAGAATACACAAGAATGCAGGTAGGAACACATGAAAGAGCTTAAACAGTAAACCAGAGAGCACAAAAGACATCACAATACACAGACCTATAACAGAGTACGCCAAGATAAAAAAACAAATAGCTTAGAATACATCAGGAATCTATATCACCACCATCATTATCATCATCTTAATGCTAAAGATGCTGATGGCAAAAAAATGAGAGTCTGCGAAGAACGCGTATAAGGCACTGATGCTAAAAAAAAAATACCATGAAATAATCAAAATATCAAAGTTCTCCCCCTCACAACTCTCACAACAAAAGCAGGTGTTTTGTGCGTTATGAGAGGAGTGAGGGCGAGAGGGAGTGAGAGAGAACGAGCAACGAAACTGCCCGAACACTGTCTTGGGCGAGGAAAGGAAAACTTGGGTATATTTTGTTTCTGGCAGGCGAGAGGGAGAGAGAAGGAGGAAGAGAGGAGGGAGGGGGTGGAGAGATAGAAAGGAAGAAGTGGAGTGGAAGGAGAGTGAGAGGGGATGCGGGGAGAAGGAAGGGAGGGAAGGAAAGAGGGGTTGAGACAGAATAGGAGAGAGAAAGCGAGGAGGAAGAGAAGTGGAGAGTGGGGTAAAGGGATCTTCAGAAGGGGAGAAAAATAAGGGAAAGGGGATAGGAGTGGGAGAAGAGATGAAGGAAGTAGTGGTGAAATTCCGAATGGAGACATGGAGTGGGAGAAGAGGTGAAGGCAAAAGAGAGAGAGAGAGAGAGAGATGTTTGTTCAGAGGATTTCTAGTCCTTCAAAGAGCAGTACAAAAGCGGACACAAGTGTTGAATGCTTTCTCTTTCATTCTTTCTTTTTCCTTTCTGCCTTTCCGTTCCTGTGTTTATCTTTCATTGTACTCTCTGCATTTCTGCTTCTGTTGCTTTGTTTAACTCTCTCTCCCTCCACACACACACACACACACACACACACACACACACACACACACACACACACACACACACACACACACACACACACACACACACACACACACACACACACACACACACACACACACACACACACACACACACACACACACACACACACACACACACACACACACACACACACACACACACACACACACACACACACACACACACACACACACACACACACACACACACACACACACACACACACACACACACACACACACACACACACACACACACACACACACACACACACACACACACACACACACACACACACACACACACACACACACACACACACACACACACACACACACACACACACACACACACACACACACACACACACACACACACACACACACACACACACACACACACACACACACACACACACACACACACACACACACACACACACACACACACACACACACACACACACACACACACACACACACACACACACACACACACACACACACACACACACACACACACACACACACACACACACACACACACACACACACACACACACACACACACACACACACACACACACACACACACACACACACACACACACACACACACACACACACACACACACACACACACACCAAGACGGGGAAAGCGTGAGTGATGGATGGTGATGCCCAAAATATTCTCCCCTCTTTTACCGATGGGCAGGAGAGGATTTATGCGCTAATGATTGTACCGTCCCCAGCCTCATACTCGGCCCCTTTATTATGAAAAAATAGTTACTACTACTACTACTACTACACCCTAGATGATATAGAGAGACCCTAGAATTAGATAGCCATTTCACGAGAGCTAGATCATCATTTTAAACCCACTACCTAAAAAGTAAGTATTGGCGAACACAATATTGCATAGAATAGAAAGAACATTATTTTGGAGAGTTTAAGAATAATTTACAAGAGCTGTAGAATATCATTATTTCTACACTGACGAGATGGAGAAGGTAAAGAACAATTATTTTCATTAAAAAAATTACTTTCCATTCGCTATGGACGTAAGGAAGGATAAATTAAGTGTAGACTTTAATTTTCCCTCTCGATTGTCGATATTGGGCTAATTTCTTATCGTCAAAGGGAGTCATCACTCTTTCAGTATTATGACTTTTTGGAATTTTTATCTGTCAGCGGCAAAAAACTTTATTAATATTAGTGAAAACCTCTTGTATATTTTAAGAGCAACTATATCCAGCGAGAGCAGTCGGAGTTGCTCTCCACCAAGCGATTATACTCACCAGAAGGGAGGTTTTTCGAAGCGGAAGAGGGTAAATATAATCTTCATAATTTCCTAGTGATCCAAAAAATAGACCACATCATTGTTTTATTTTTGCTTTTGTCAGATAATCATATTCAAAGTAGGGCAGAACTCTTGTAGCCAAGGGGTCGTCGTATTAGTTATTATTATTATCCTACGTATATACAAAGTGTCCCTCACTGTTATCTAAGTAATTTTTGTTCAAGGACTTGCATGCTAGGGATCTGGAACAATCTTGGTCTGTTTTCGCATTGGCACTTTTGGTCAGGCTAATCTGGGGTAATTTTCGCTTTAGCACTGGGGTTTGCAGTCGGATGCACCATAACTCATTCACGGTAATGTTATGAGACAAATGCTTCGGATTGTCCAAGGTACATTACACTGCCCTTTTTCTGCTAACTTGGCCAAAATTTCCCTCCCTCCACCTTGAAAGCACAGATGTAACAATGGATAAAAACTGTTGTTGGGATGGAGTTAATTCAGGCCATGACAAACCCCACTTCGGAAATTCTTCCTTATGTTCAAAGTAATCCCCTAGACACCACGAAAAAATGTAATCGGACTGACGGGAGGAAGCAAATGTCTTTAATTATTATTGCCAGATATACTAAGACAAATGCCGTCCCTGAGTAATCTTTAGAATAATCTGCAGTAAATCTGTCATTATATTCACTTTAAATAACGTAAACCTTGTTAGCCCATCAGTAATAGAGAAATATATAACGGCTGAATTTACAAGTGAATCCATGGATAGAGGCTTACAAATAATCTTTTCATCAGGACACACACACACACACACACACACACACACACACACACACACACACACACACACACACACACACACACACACACACACACACACACACACACACACACACACACACACACACACACACACACACACACACACGGTAAATATCTTTCACAGAGCACTTGTATGAAAACAGTTGAAATCTTTCATGATGAATGTGTTTCACCACCTGCATTAACCTCCCTTGCCTAAGACTCCTGAATGTACATGAAACACTGAAAGGGCGAAGGGCGTGAATGAAAGCACAAGAGCACAGCCGAGTCGGAGTGTGACTGCGTGTGTATGAACAGGTAAAGCCAGGTAGAAGAGTTCCCCTAGTCCTCTAATGCCTCAACTTCACGCTTCATACATGTCCGTCGCTTTCCTTCCTGACACAAAGAGAATAATCTAAGGGCATAACAACATATCAAACCTCTTTCATCTCAGAAATACTAATCAAGAGCGGGAATAAACTACTAGAGATGGTGAATTGGTAGATAAAACATTTTCTTTGACGGTACATGGAGGTGCTAAACTGTAATTTTGCAATACATCTTAAATTTGTTCGTTCTTTAGTGCGATTATTAGCTTGCTCGTGGTTCACGCCAGTAAATTCTCTTTAAGTGATCCGATACACTCTACAGTATGGCTCCTATGAACTACTTTCAGCAAAATAATGATAATAATAATAATAATAATAATAATAATAATAATAATAATAATAATAGATAACGTTAACTAGAACAGTATACAAGATTTTTTTTTTATTCAGGTGTTAATCCGTTGTTACAATTCAGCATTCAAGACAAGGAGAGGACAATTTTAGGCTAAATTAGAGTGAAAAGACTAGAGTACGGTACGCTAGTAAAAGAGAGAGAGAGAGAGTAAAATAAAACTTAAACATTGCCTGGCCGAGAGTGACTAATATCGAGCAACAGGCTACTATTAGGCAAGTATTGATTGTTCATTACGTAGACAGAGATGTAATTAAGATCAAGGGTAAACTGCCTGAGTTGGCCCGTTAAAAGATTGGCTCATTTTAAGGTCAAGGCAATTTAACTCTTTATTTAAGCCTCGTTAGGGAGCTTTTTTTTTTTTTTTGCGTACGTTTGGAGGTCGAAAAAAAAATAGTTACTTTGTTTTAATTTACCTTCAAGTTTAGGGTTGTGTATAAACAATATAAATTGGATACTGTTTTACCTGTATATTAAATGCTGTTACTTTTTTCATAATTATTAAACCACCTTGTCCATTTTCAGGTGGACTCGTATCTTAGCTCTCATGTTGAGGGTGTTGATGCTGGTGTGTGGGTATGAGGTGTGAGCAGCAGGATAGTGTAATCCCATTTATCGCACGGGATTACCACTAAGGCACGCAATATCTGTGAATAACTGACGTGTTTACATAGCAGGCAGTGATGAAGGACTGTTTGCGGGTTATGGAAGTGCCTAGTATATCTAATGTCTTGATTCCAGTGCTGTAGTAGTATTTGTAACTCCAGTCTCATCTGAACGTGAGCCCGGTGTACTGCAGGATAAAGTGGCCTTAACCCGTTAGTGTACCATCCTCCTTTCCGCGGTAGGGAGCGGGCTGAGGGGCATTTGTATACCCGGGCAGTTCCACCGCCCAGCCTTATCGGTGCTGCCACGTGAAGGCACCTGTGTTTATCATGAGAACACAACAATTTTGGCTGGACTCTTCTCACAAATTTTTTTTTCTACAGTCCATTTCTACGCGGTAATGATGCAGCCAGACATCATCAAGGTCGAGCCGGATCTCCCAGCTGTTTAATATCATCAAGAGAATATCAAAGCGATGCGTGCCTGTAATTTAGACTTTTCTCCATGTTGCATAATTTCCTCACGGACATAATATTCTGGTCGTCAATATGCTGATGTGGAGTTTTTATAATTCTATCTCCATTTAGCAATTTCATCATCATTACCATCATTATCATCACTATCCCTGCAAGTTGGTTTTTTATAATATTGTGACCTTGTGGGATTTGTAATGGATGGGACCTGTGAACATGTCTCTCAGGTGTGTGTGTGTGTGTGTGTGTGTGTGTGTGTGTGTGTGTGTGTGTGTGTGTGTGTTTTACTTCCCGTTCTAATGTGTTCCTGAATCTAAACTGTTGAAAGCCTAGATCCAAACATTTGCTATCTGTCAGTTACACCTTGCCTTGATGTAAGGTGAATGCTTCTAATTATAGCCTCACCACTCAAACTTTTTCCAGCAACAGTCTCTCTCTCTCTCTCTCTCTCTCTCTCTCTCTCACACACACACACACACACACACACACACACACACACACACACACACACACACACACACACACACACACACTCAAACACATACCTCGCGGAAAACTAGTCACATTTTCCCTTCAGGCCAGCTGTGCATTAAGTCTAACGAGCACCGTGTATTTTTAAAAGCTACGTCGAAATTATGCTAATGATCGAAATATTTTATGGTTCGGCAGTATAAAGGTGCTGATGACGCTGATTCCTCCACGTCAAGTCCGATGCCTGGGTGTTTTGGTCCGTGAATCTTTTCCATAAAGTGCTTTGATCCCCTGAATCGTTTCCTTAAAGTGTTTTGATCCCCTGAATCGTTTCCTCGGAGTGTTTTGATCCGCGAATCGTTTCTTTAGAGTGTTTTGATCCGTGAATCTTTTCCTCAGAGACCCAAGTGATTCTTTTTTTATATTTTCCGGGTGATTTTCTTCAGCTTGGGAGAAACTTTTTTTTTTTTTTTATAAATCATCAAGAACTACAACTATACATACTCATCAAGGCCGAAAGTATATCCCGTACTCTGTTTTTCACCTTTCCGCGACTGTAAGAGAACGTCTGAATTGTAGGGATTAGATACAGCCTTCATTAACTTCTTATGAACTAACGGGCTCTTCTACATCGAAAAAGGTCTAAATTTGCAGATTCGTAATTAACAAAAAAAATGTCACCATATAGAAGAGGGTGATGTAGGAATATGAAGCTTTCAGTTAGGTTTGAAGTAGGAAAACAGATTTTATTTTTGTTAGGCCTGATGTAAGAAACTGTAGACTTCGGCATTCTTTTTCTTTTCATATTATTTGTCTTTGTTAAGCAGATTATGTTGGCGTCATTGCACACGTGATTATCGGCTTGTCCAGGTGGCGCAGAAGGGTTCATGAGCACGCATCGTCGAAAGCATCTTCATCATCATCATCATCATCATCAATATCGTCATCATCCTTCAAGCCCTACTTATCACTGAGAAATGCGTTTAATTGGGCACACGTCATCATCATCATCATCATCATCATCATCATTCTGACGCCCACTGATTCATAGAGTTTTTAATGGCCACGCAAACCGTCAAATCTCCCTTGAAGTTTAGTGTCGCAGGGGAACGCTGTCAAAAACTTGGTGGTCATAACAAGGACACCAAATATTTACCGAGATAATTCCAGGCAGACCACATATTCGTTGCGTCTTCATATATAAATTATCCACACTCAGAGTCATCCACATAGCTTTAATCCACCACTGTCAAACCACGTTCAGTCCAAACAGACCTTAATGCATGTACAAATTCATTCCACATGCGCAGTATACCCACATTATTATAAATAATCAAAATATCCACACTCAGAGCCAATCACAATGCCTACCCAAGACAATTCAGTTATTCTGCATCTTCCATCCACCACAAATAAACCATCCACATACCAAGCCATCCAGTCAGTGGCCTATATATTCACAGCTTCATCCATATCACCATAAACCATTCACATCAATAAATGTCCAGACTGGTCCTCTATATATTCCAAGATTCCATTTATCCCTAACCATCCGTGATATAATAATCACATCCAGATCCATCCTTAGACACAATACAGTATCACAGCAACACATATACATCATCCACACTTACAGCCACCCGGACTGGTCCTATACTGTATATTCCTATCTTCCATCCACTCCTAACCATCCACAGTTAAATCATCCACATCCAGAGCCATCATTAGTAACAGTATCACAACAACATATAATCATCCATACTTATAGCCACCCAAACTGGTCCTATACTGTATATTCCCAGTTTCCATCCACCTAACCACATCGCTTGGGAAACTCGTAGCGGCAGAGGCGGTGGCAAACAGTAAGTGTCCACGAGACTTATTAACGACGCTAAACGAGTCCCGAAACTTGTGCTATTAATACTATTTAGGAGACAAGTTCACGTCATTATTAGCACCGCGTCTGTTGTGTGCCAAGGTGGGGATGGGGTGTGGGGCAGGTGGAACAAAGGTGGAGAGAGAGAGAGAGAGAGAGAGAGAAAGAGAGAGAGAGAGCGTGTGTGTGCTTGCTATAGTGTGTGTATGTGTGTGTGAAGAGGTGACATGCAGCCTTCATGAACCCCACAACCCCCTCACAACTGATTTTTATTATTAACGTTTATAGACAACGATTGCAACAACCAGACGATTTTATTCATCGTCGGAAAACTCTTGGTAATAAAAGGGTTAGTGAAGGTTGTGTTTAATCCCTCCATTATGAAAAAAATCAGTACAAAGATATATAAAAAATGCTTGAAAAGAGTACACTACAGTTAAAGAAAAATCTCTGGTAGTACCATGAATATATTTTTAAGAGAATAGTATTGTAGAGGTTAAGTATGAGAGGTCTACCCAAAGTTGATTCAAGTTTCAATCAGCACAAACTATTGACTAAAAAAAAAAAAAAGTTATTACCAGTCAACTCTAATTACTAAAAAAAAAGATATTACCAAAGTCAGCTGTGAAGTAGACGAGGTGGAATATTATACAAACTTGTGCCGGCAGCTGTACCTGTGGCAATACTCGTCAGGGCAGCTCAACTTCCATCATAAATCCTTGGCTATTGACGCTAATGAGGCAAGTTGGGTGTGGCTGTGAAGAGTGCCTAATCCGAATCTCTCTCTCGCTCTGCTTTGCTTATGGTTGCCTTACTGACGGAGCTGGTTTGATATATAACTTCTCCCCCCCCTTCTCTTTTTTTCTTTCCCTCTCTCTTTCCCTCCTTCTTTCTCTCTCTCCCTGGCTACCTCTCATCACATTCCCCTTTAATTTACCCCATTTTTCCTTCCATTCACACCGTTTTCCGCCTGTTTCTCGAATATGTTAATTTCATCTCTTTTTTTTTTTCTGCTCCTCTACTTCCTTTTTCGCCATTCCATCAGGACTATCACCAATATTTTTTTCTCGCCATATGCCTCAGCCCATTCATATTAGTAATATAAATCGTGTGTGGCTGTGTAGTGTTTACTTACCCGAACCTCTGTCTGTTCTATGCTTATGGTTCCCTTGTTGTCGGCTTGTAGAAAATTGACTTCACCTTCTGCCGTAGTCACCTTCAGTGATCAGTTTTCCACATCCAGTAAACAATAAGTAGGCTAAATATGATGTGTGAGTGCTGTGAATTATAAGTTTCCTGTAGCTTTGAGTTCGATTTAGAAAGTTGCATATTTTCACCAGCTGCATAGACATACGAGTAAATGAGAAGTCTTTCCATGTCAGATATTTATAAATTAATAAGTTTTCATTGCTGTGTGAAATTAAAGTATTTTGCTTTGGTTAACTCTTGGAAATTTTATTCAGCAGAAGGAAAACATGTTTTTAAGAAAAATATTTTGTTTTACAATTTTTTTTTTTCTTTCGCCTCACCTCTGTTCACCTTTGCATTCGCGGTTTCATTTTCTGTTTGTTCTCAGATTTACTTATCTTCTCGCATCGCATGTGTATGCTAACTTTCGTTTCTACATGCTTCTCTTAGTCTCTCTTTCTGCTAGTTGTATATTTTTGTTCCTTTCGTCCGTCTTTCTTCAGCTTCTTTATTTTTCATCGCTTTGCCTCCTCCATGCTTTTATCGAGTCTTGTCATTTATTTTTTTCATTTCATTTAACTCAGTTTCGCCTCTGCCTTTTCGTCTGATTTCGTTTAACCTGATTATTTATCTTTTCTCCAGGATTTCTTTGATGCGTCCTTTTCCTTAACGTGTCCCATTTCGTCTTACATTTTTCCTCCTCATTTTCTTCTCATTTCACGTTTTGGTTTCTCAATTTACGTCTTCTTAGTTAGGCTTCTTTCAGTCATATTATTGTCTTGTTTCTTCGTCCAGTTCATGAATATTCGGGCGTTTTCTTATTACCCTTAATGATTTCGCAGCACGATTTACTAGTGATTTGTTTTGCATATTACACAACACTTCTTCACTACAATGTCTTTATATATTTTTTGTTCTCATTGCTGCCAGACGATGTTAGTCAACCTAAGATAAATTTTCCGCAACAGTAGGGTTAATGAAGGCTACACCTAACCTCTCCGGTTTGATAAGTTTTTCCGAAGTTAAAAGGAAGGTTGCCCGGTTTTAGGCAATATAAATGTTTTCATGGGATTTAGAAGTGAGTGTCCTTTTGCTTGTTACTGATGCAAACTCAGTATCGTTCATTAGAAGGATATATTTGGATTTGGCGTGTGAATTAGTGAAGGCAGTACATTTCCCTTTTAGTTTGAAGAAGGTCTTAGAAGGAAAACTTCGTCTTGAAAATATGTCAAACAGACGTCCACGTATTGAAGCGAATAAGACTCGTCCGATATTCATATCCCACGGAATTCAGATCTCTTCATCATCCACTTCCTCGCAAACCACCACCACCTCAGTTACCTCTTCCCTTGATGTTCACTCTTTCTCTCCCTCTTCATCTTTGACCCTCTCCTGTCATCTTCTCTTCCCCTTCGCGTCCTTTCACTCCTTTCATATCTCCCTCTCACATCCACCCTTCTGATCATATTCATCTCTCTCTCTCTCTCTCTCTCTCTCTCTCTCTCTCTCTCTCTCTCTCTCTCTCATCCTCTTTACAGTAATATGCTCATTACCTCTTCTTTCCCCCGCTCCAAGTTCCTCCCACACATTCGTACTCGTTTTATACCATATTTCCCTCTCACATCTGATCACACTCCGGTCCACCGTTTTCCTCGCACCCACACTTATTCTCCTAATCACTCTCTCCTCTCTTTTTCACCCTCGTCTTCTCTCCCCTCAAATTGTTGGCTGTATATTCTCCCCTGATACGTCTATTTCTTTATTTTCTTCCCAAGTCCTGTGTCCGGATCTTCTCTTTCAGTCGTTTGATTTTGGTTCATTGTTTTCAGCACCATCCCTCGAAGAATTTTATAAACTTGACTAATGAGTGAATGTAGGTGTGGCCTGTTTTCGGTGAACACTAGTTTTTTTTTTTTTTTTTTTTTGATGTGGGAGTAGGCTATTAATTTTCCAGTCGGTCACACCCTAAGGTTTTATGTGAACGAGGTGCCCAGTTCCCGTAGACTTCAGTGAGATCCCATTATAAGGCATGGTGGTCCTACATTATCTAGTACGTATTATGTATTCCATCACGCTTTTGAATCCTATCCACTCCATTTAAAAGAAAGTGGATAGGTTTTGGGTTTTTATGATACTAATAATAAGTACGTGATGTGATGATGTTGGTAATGTGATGATGGTGAAAGTGATGTGATAAAGATGGTGGTGACGCATTCTCTACTTTTCAAGCCAGCCCCATTCCTTGATATTCCAACCCTAGTCGTCTTGCACCTCTCCTTCTATTATCACCTCCCTTCATCATTAATCTATTTACCATCAACCTCCTCCTCACATTTCCCTTAACCTTTTCTCTTATACTCATTACCGTACCTCTTAAAATGATACAGATCTCTCAACACTTATTCACCGTGCTTTCTGTCTCTAAACTGTCCATTCAGTTTATATCCTATTCCCTTTCCGCTATACTGCTATTTTTCTTACGTTATCAGTTTTCTTCCAGCTCTTTTTACGAAACAATTCTACGTCTTTGATTTCTTTTACTTTTTACCACTGATTATCACTTATTTTTCTTATTAATATCTTTCATTGCTTTCCATTTCCGCTTTCTTCATGATTTTTCATCATATAAATTCATATATTCTGCATCTCCTAGGTTAACCAAGGATGGATAGACCTGAGAGTAGACACATACCAGTGGTGAGTACTCATGACTGGGAACACAGGTGACTGAAGGAGGCATTTGTCTGCAGGTGGATACATATGATTATTAGGGGACATAATATGTAACTGGAAGGGGACACAGGTGACTGAAGGGAGGGAGACATAAGGCTGTGGAGAGACATGAATAAAGGAGACACATGCATGAGGCGGAAACGTACATTTTACTGAAGGAGGACACATATGACTAAAAGAAGACTCGTATAGCTAAAAGAGACATATATGACTGTGGGAGATTTCGTCCCGAAAGCCCTTGGGACACCCTCCTGTTCTCTCTGTCTCACTTCACACACACACACACACACACACACACACACACACACACACACACACACACACACACACACACACACACACACACACACACACACACACACTAAGCCCAGCGCGCCCTACTTCCTGACCTCGGCTTAATTCCCATCAGCCTTTGGACGATATATATTTTGTTTCATTTTTAGTACAGTGAGACGATTTCATCCCGCAAGAGCCCTGTAAATGACGAAATTGTTGAAGGCTGTATTTATCACCTTCGTATTCTCCCTCTTCTTTTTCCCTTCCTCCTAATTCTCTCTAAGTCTCTCCTAAGCTGAGGAGACTTGTCAGGAGGGAACAATAATAAAATAAGAATAAAGCTTATCGTATTGACATGGTTGAAACAATAGATATGAATTTATACCGTGAAGCATTGTTGAGCTTATTTTTCCATACCCAGAACTGTATCTTTTTTCGCTTGTATTTGGTCGGTATTATATTAATGTACCGAGAATAGTTCCACTGAATTTACAGCAGGGAGAGATTTTGTTTATTTCTTTTGTATTTATTATTTACACCAAAGAACTTTTATAATTTTCTAAATAGTATATCTTAGGGATTTTTTTTTTATATCTGCTCGCATTTTCTGATAGCATTTTTCTTCACAACTTAAATTTCTTCGCTTCTCATTTGCAGCGCCCGTATTTTGCTGACATAATAATCTGGGACCAAGTGACTGTCCCGGTAAACTCGTCCTTATGTCCTCCCACCCAGAAACTTTACGTCAGTCCTATCTCCTCGCTTTTCTTTTTCCATTTTCTTTTCCTTTTCCCGAAACAGGGTCCGGTCTCAAACCCCTGCCATGTGGATTACTTATTTCTCCTTGTCGAGATTGTGTTCCTAGACTTTGCGAGCGGGATAATCGTCATACTTTTCCTTCATACTTTTCGTCCAGTGTGTCGTCGGATTCTCACGACAGTCGCAGGGTCCAACCAGGCAGAGGACATTCTGTATTTTCAGAGGTGACGTCTTTTCATTATGGTCTTGATATATGTAGACGAAATAATTCAGCCCAGGGGATATGGCCTATATTGACAGGTTCAGAGTGAGTCGGGTGGAAGACGAAAAAAAAAAAAAAAAAAAAAAAAATTTCCCCCATTGCTGTCACTGAGTTGGATTTTTTTTTTTTTTTTTTTTTTTTTTTTAGCGAGCAGAGGCTGGAGGAAAAACATTTAGGGGGGAATAGTACACATATGTCGAAATTGTGTTTATTGTGGAAATTCAACAATTTAGGATGGACTTGGACCCTGCTCAGGTACAGTTGACAGCAGAGGTTCCTATCCATATCCTGCAGTTAAATCAGCATGTATTGCCTGTGAGTAAATTATGAACTTTTATGATTATTCTCTGTTGTGGCTAACCATTGATTGTGCCGTAAGGTAATTTCACTGCTCAGGTCCGTGCCTCCATAGATCCACATATATTTGGCAGAAAGAAAAAACACTTTAGCTGGCGACTCTGCGTGAAGAGAGTACAGGTTAGGAAGAAACTCATATCTTGACAACGAACACACTTTAAGGATGTGGGTACAGTTTTTCACACGAACAATTTACGTCGCTGTTAAATCAAGAGACAAAGTAATAGGATTTCTAGCGCCGTCAGATTTAACCTGAAGTAGTTTATGAGTACAGCACAATCTCCTTCCTCTGCTTCTCACCTCCCCGCTCTCCCCCCCTCCTCCTCCTATCCTTGCTACCCATTTTCCCACCTCCCTGCTGTCATTCCCCCTCTCTAACTGTCTTTGAGCGTTCTCCCCCTCCCTGCTATCCCCTGCAGCTAACTTCCTTCTCGCTATCATACTACCCCTCCCCTTCCTGCTATGCTTCTCCCCTTCCCCACTACTATTCCCTCCTCCCAGCTGTCTTCCTCCCCCCTCCCCTCCAGCGGTCCATGAGTCCTCTTCCGCTGTACGTCTCCCCAGTGCTAATTAGGCTCCCAGCTTGCTCTCCTTTGTATGCATCTTTCTGCTCAAGGCCTCGGAACTCGCGCCAGTGTTCTTTGTGCGGACGGGACTGTAGCCTGAGTGGGTTTGGCGTGGCGTCTTGGCCTGGTGGAGGACATTAACGTTAAGGGGATGAGCTGTATTTTAACCTGTGTAAAGCGAAGATTCTTTCACCCCCCCCCTTTTTTTTTTTTTTTTTTTCGCTGAACACTAATTCATACTGTACTCAAGGTTTTAAATATCCTCCACCATTTTAACTTTTTGACCCTGTGGGATCACACATTATAAGTGGTTTCCTAGGGTACATTCATGGAGATAAATTTTTATGTAATGCCGATAATGAGATTAAAAACAACTCCTCCAGTATACGGAGGCACATTACTTATAATATTCTCGGCACATCCAGACGATTACATTTACCTTGGGAATGGACTGCGGGAGAATGACTGGAGAATTTTAGAGAAGGACAGGAGCATTGCACAAGAATATGCGAGGGAAGGAGGGAGGGAGTGGGAGACTAAAGCATTAACTAGGGCTGTATCATATCCTCCTAGTTTTGAAACTTCTCTCGCAAGCTCAAAAAAATCGTAGGAAGACAACAAGAATAACATGAAAAAAACGCTATTGATGTGGTAAACCTCTTCTAAGTATCATGCTTTTGCTCACCTGATTCAATGCTCTGACGAGATTATGCGGCCTGGCTCTATATCCAACTCTCCAGCGCACAAGGGAAACTGGGTCAGGATAATGACGAAGATAATGAACGATAATAGGGCAAGTCGCGTTACCGAGTTTTGAGTGCGTTGTTAGCCACTGTACTGTAGAAAAAAAAAAGTTATCGAATGGAAGGATCAATTCTTTTCTCTCACCGTTTAATAGACTGTCAGCCTCATTTTTTCCTCCCCATCCTCGCTAACTTAGTCCTAATTTTTCAACTCGCAGCAAAAGGGAAACGCACGTCTGTCTGACCAGCCATTTTTGCACACCCACAGCAGTCGCCTTCCCTCTCATTAACGATTCATTTGTCACTCGGGCGTCGACCTAATCATCACCTTTTCAGAATCTTCCCTTATTTCATACGCACCACCTGAGCACTGATCACCTCTTCCCCCAAGATTTTTTTTATACTTTGTCACGAGGCTGGACGCATAGTATTTCTTTCCTCTTCAGTCTCAAGACGACATTCGTATCTTATTTTTTATACCTCCTGGCTCGAGTGGTGAATGCATGAGTATGTGGTCTGCGTCGCTGGGCATGCTGCTGATTAGTTCTTGTCATCCTGTCATTTTTTTTCTATCTTTTTTTCGGACCTCAACAGCTCCATTGATGAGAAAAAGAGAGATCGGGATGATTATAATGATGATGATAATGTGAGTATCATTCCTGACGATAAGAGGAATCGTAAGAAATGCGTCTTATAGTTAAGGGTTTACTGGTGGCTATATCTAACTACTCACCCTCCTAAAAGTCTTTCCTAAGCTGAGTAAATGCCTAAAGGTGACGTGAATAAAGCAAGAAGTACGTCATCGTAGTGAGGTCGAAAATGGGTCACCGAATCTATTATTTTATTCTTTTAATTCAGAATATTTATCTTAGGTTAGATTTGTGTACCTCTGTATTCTCAAACACCTTGTTGCATTAACCTTAGGACAATAATGTAAAATTGAGGGAAGTGTAAATAAGAAGTGGTAAGTGAAGAGGTCTGAGTAAGGTAGTCTCGTAAGTGGTAAGTAAAGTGATAACAGAGAGAAGTGTGAAAATAGGTAGAAAGTGGACTGACATGAGAAAATGAAGTAGCCGATGCATAGTGTGATATATAATAAAGAAGAGTTTGAAGAGGAAGTGAAAATTTTAGTGATATGAAGAAGAAATCTAGTAGGTGTACAATTCAAGCTTTAAATTGAGAAAGAAATGTAGTTGGTGTACAGATCAAGCTTTAAATTGAGAAAGAAATCTAGCTGATGTGCAATTCAAGCTTTAAATTGAGAAAGACATCAAGCTGGTGTACAAATCAAGCTTTAAACTGAGAAAGAAATCTAGCTGGTGTACAATTCAGGCTTAAAATTGGAACTAACTGACTCTTCCAAAACATGCAACCAGAGATGAGTTATAGCATGTTGCAGAATAATTTCAATGTGTTGCAAAATAAAGTGTAACATGAATTTCCACCCTGCCGTTCACAGTGCATGCTTTAATGTGTATATATTTTGCTTCAGTATTAAATAGTTGATTCAGTTTTTTTTTTTTTTTACTTTCTCACCTGCTCTACCATCGGCGTTGCAAAATTAATGGGTGAATATTAGAAATCTCTCTCTCTCTCTCTCTCTCTCTCTCTCTCTCTCTCTCTCTCTCTCTCTCTCTCTCTCTCTCGTATTTTTGCTGTATGGAGTCGGATCTCTTTGTGCAGTAATTGTTTATATTCCAGCATGACACACAAGAGATGATAACACAAAAGTCCAGTATTTCAGCAGGATATTAGAAATTGTCCGTCGCTGCGTTATGTTTTGCAGGATCCAGTCGTTCACTCTCTCTCTCTCTCTCTCTCTCTCTCTCTCTCTCTCTCTCACACACACACACACACACACACACACACACACACCGCTCGCTGGTGCAGTGGTAACGTTCTCGCTTGCCATCTGGTAGACGGGAGTTCGCGCCTCGCTCAGGTTGCGAAAAGTTTCACTGACGAAGTGGGTGGTTACTGTCCCCCTTGAGCAAGGGGACGGGTGTGTGCGTGTGTGGAGGTCACAGCCTTGCCCTTAGATCGGACTATATGAGCTCTCAGCTCCCTTCCGAGAGGGTAAAAGCTGACGATCACGACCATCAAGTGATCCTGACCGACCCGGTGAATTACACACACACACCAGGTCTCAATGGAGTCCTTTTTACGTAATCCCGAGACATTTCTTTTTCCTGCCTCATATTTACGCTGCAAATGTCAGTTCGTTAGACTTGCTCATCACGCCAGCTTATTGAAACATGAGTGCTCTGATTTCAAGCTTTTTTTTTTTTAGAGTGAGAGAGAGCCCTTTATCTCTCTCTTACTCTTTTCAGCTAGTCAGTACGTGGTTCCCTGACTCTTCATGTTATTCTGGGTCACATTAGATTATATTCAACTTAGCCTAGTTAAGAGCATAAAAATAACATCAGTTACGGCATTGATTTCATTTTTTTTTTTTTCAAAGTGTATCATATATTTTTCTCTTTACTATTTTTAGCTAGGTCGGCGTCCCCTGTCTTTTTCATGCTATTTCTGCTGCTATTAGAAGACTGTATTTAACTTGGTGCAGTTTGAGGGATAGAAGTGATGTTGAATAGTGCATTAAATTGGGGTATTCTTTCTTGTTTTTGAGAGTTTTGCGAATCTGTCCCTCATTTCCTTTTTTCAGCTAGTCAGTACGGCGTTCCCTGTCTTTTAATGCTATTCTTCCTGTCATTAGAAGATTATAATTCAACTTAGTATAGATGAAGGCTTAGAAATAATATCCTTTACTGCATAGGCTCGACGCCTTGTTGAAATTATCTGCAGTGTATCTCAACAATTTGTCATTCTAGTTGCTCTTTTCTCTTTAAGCTTTCCGTCCCCTCCTGAGTGAGTTTATTGTATCTTTGTTACTATTAATGAAAAAGAGCTGGAAATAATATCAATTGTTCGATAGATCTGAAGCATTTTTAAGAGTTTATGGCGAAACTGTACCTCTATAATTTGCATTTTTTGTGTCAGTCGTTTTTATTTCGTATACATGATCATAATTCATACCAATATATCACCATTGTTCCAGTTATATGAGTCCAGCAAAGAATGAATATTTACATTTTTCTAAGGTACTAATATCTACTTCTGCCTTGTACACTCCACTGTTATGCTTTCCTTTCCGATCGCGAAATCCCGACGGCATTTGGCCAAGCACAATGGAATTCTGATATTAGGAGAGAGCTTTGGAGAGCCGTGCTTAGGGTACGAAAAGCTCACAGACATTACCTCTGAGGGTCCGGTAATGTATTTTTATTGTTGTTGTTGTTATTATTATTATTATTATTATTATTATTACACCTGTGTCTCATTTCTCCATTTCACCTCATGTTACTCACCAGTCTTCGTCACCCATTTCCCAGACAAGTCATTACAGTCCAGAAGCAATCATCTAACGCCTCTCTCGCTCTCAAAAATGCAAACTATAGTTTTAGGTCTAATATTCATCCTATTACATCCAATTTGCCCATTTCACCTGATAGTCCTCATTAATCTTCATGTCCCCATTTCCCTAACATCCCCATTTCCCTGACATGCCATTACAGTACAGCAGCAGTCAAGTATCACTGCTCTACTCCACACTCAAAATGCACAGTACAGTATTTTGTCCAATATTCATCCTATCATACCTCATTACCCCATTTTCCCTTATATTGCCCATTAATCTCCTTATCACCCATTACGCCTGTCATTCCCGTACAGCAGCAATCAACTCACGTGACCCTATCTCTCAAAAATGGTCATTATTATCATTTTCCCCATTATGGATCTTATTGCCCATTAATCTCCCTATCACTCTTTACCCATTTCATTACAGTACAGCAGCAATCAACTAACTTCACCCCATCTCTCAAAAATGGTCATTATTATCATTTTCCCCATTATGGATCTTATTACCCATTAAATTCCCAGTCACTCATTACCCCATGCCATCAGTGTACAGCAGCAATCATCCAACATCATCCCCCTCTCTCAGAAATGCAGATTACGTTATAGTTTGGCCATGCAATCACCGGCATTACGCAGATTATCCGAGTGAATCCAGAATAACTCAACCATTGGCGTTCTGCAGGCCCAATACCAAGTCGCCTTAATTATGGAAAAAGCCAATGATCGGGGGCCGGCCAGGGCGATCCATTAGCTCTCAGGCTGGTAATTACAAAGCCAAGGTGGGGTGGGAGGGGTGAGGGGAGGTTGGGTGGGGTGGGGTGAGGTGTGGTATGGTGTGGGGAGACGTGGCAAGAGGAGGGGAAGGGGAGGGTACTGTGGGTAGGGTTCAGTGGAGTGGGCGGTGGGGAGAGGTGGCAAGGGAAGGGAAAGGAAGGGTAGGGTAGGTAATGCGGGATGGTGTGGAATGGTGTGGCGAGAGGTTGCAAGGGGAGGGGAAAGGTAGGGTAGTGTAGGTGGGGTTCAGTGGCGTGGAGATGGTATTGTGTGGGGATGAGGGTAGAATGGGATTGGAGTGGAATCGAGGCGGGGTAGGGCGGGTAGAGTGGAGTTGGGGGTTCGGGGTAGTGTTGGATGGGAGCGCGTGGGGAATGTTGGGGTGGAGTTGGTGTGGTTTGGGGTGGGTATGGGTGGGGTGTAGTGGAGTGGTGAAGGGAGGGGAGGGATGAGCTATGATGGGATAGGGACGGGAGGGATGAAGGGATACTAAGTACGGTATGTTGTGAGGTGGTGTGGTGTGGGGTAGGATGGGGGTGGTGCGAGTTGGTGTGGAGTAAGGTGAGGTTGGAAGGAGTTGTGTGGGGTGGGGGAGGTTCAGAGCTAGTAATCCCCGTCTCCCTCGATCCTAAATCCCTCTCTAATTACAACTAATGCATGGCCAGTCTGTCATTGACCCAGTTCTGCCTCTGCCTTAATCCGCTCTCAGCGATGCCATCAGTGTTCATTATATTCTCTCCAACGCCAGACGAGTTAGTTTAGGAGAGGCGTCATGTGAGTCAGTACTATAATATATTATTTTATTATTTTCTTTGACTAACGCCATACGGACTGATTTAGATTCCCCACGTCATTTTTTTCTCTATTTTTCTTATCCTCAGATGATCTTACTCAGGATGTTACTCATGAGGATTGAGTTAGAGACATTCCCATTCAGTTTTTCAGTACAATATTTCATGACTGTTGCCTCCTGTCCAGTCGCCAAATCTAATTAAATAGCCTGACACAGAGACTTAGAGCCTAATTTCTTCAGGACTCAGAAAAATCTCCTGTAGTTTAGAAGTTAATGTCGCACCAGCACTGTTACATTTTAGGGTAAACGTGGACGGGAGTAGTGAATTATGATCAGTTTTTCGATTTGGATACCATCCCCACTGATTTAACGACCTGGCGGGAGTGTTATCTCAATCAAGGTCTCATTATCGTAATCCCATATCAACAGGTTGCAACTAGGAGTGCTGCAGTTGCAATCACACATCTTTTCTGAGCCAGTAATTATTGCCTTGGGAGCAGTTTCTTGTCCTCGTACTGCTGTTTATTAAGCAAAATTATGATCCTTAATGTAGATTGACTTAGCTACAAAAATATGCTTCAGCAGTGAAAATCTTGCTCTTCCAAAGTAAATGATATATATAACAAAAACCACGTTCTAGTTCAGTTTCCTTCGAGAAGTCTGGGCACACTGCAGTTGAAAGACAGGAGGTCACAAGCAATGGGAAAGACAAACTGAGGAAGACAGTTTCAGAGCTGACAGCTGGATAAATAGGATTGTCTGAGGGATTACTGCGACTCTGGAAATGCTAATTTTCTGCCTAATGATCTGGTCAGTCGATAGTCACAAATCTGTTCACCTATCTTTAATGCATTACCTTTCTAAAGGCTGAATCAGACTGTTATGCACTTACAAAACTTTTATATATTTTTTTTTATCCATTACGAATCAAGCATTCAGACTTTATATTTCATTCTCATCTCCCTCCCATCCTCCTTCCTGTGTTTTCCTTGGCTCCACGTTCCACCAGTTCATCTTTTACTGTGCTCGTCTTAACTGTTACCTAGCCTAAAACTGCCATCTCTCCATCGTGAATGTTGAGTTGTAATAGAAGATTAACAACAGAATAAGATGTTAGTCACGAAGAAACGCCATGAAAAAGTTGTAGGGATGCTGAGCTGCGTGAAATAAGCTGCAAAAGAACGCTAATCCGGGCTGAAGTGGGTGAAAGAACTGTGTTATACCCATCTTTTACCACTTCTCCCCTTTCCTCCTTCCACCTCATCTTCCTTCTTTTTTTTCCACCTCTCCCTCCTTCTGCTTTCATCTCTCCTTCTACTTCCACCTCCCCTTCCTTCTGCTTCGAAGTTTCCCCCATCCCCTTTCCAACATCTTTCATTTTTTGCCCATCTCTTTCCTTCCTCTGTCCATCACTTTCCTTCTTCCCCTTCCACCTCCCCGGTATGTCCTTCCTTCTCCGTCCTTTCCTTTTTCCATCTCTTCCATCCTCCTCCTCCTTCCACTTTTCTCCCCTCCCTGATTCCCCTCCTTTTCCCCGCTTACATCTCTTTCCCTCTTACCTCCCCTCCCCTCTTACCTCCCCTCCCCTCTTACCTCCCCTCCTTTTTGTTTCTCCTTCCTCCTCCCTTTACCTCCCTTTCCGGCTTCCCCATTTACGAATGAGCCATCATCCCTATTATGCTAAAAACTGACTAGAAATCGTGGATACATCATTCATATTTTGACTGATGAAACAGGGATGGAGATTCAGGCAGTGGGGGGTGGTAGTGGGAGAGGGGAGTTTGGGGGGAACGTGAGGAAGGGGGGAAGATAGGAAAGGTAAGGGAAGGGAGAGGGAAAAAAGATGAGGGGAAGGAGTAAGGGAAAGGGGAGGGAAGAAAGATAAGGGAGGGGGAAAGAGTGGGTGAGAGGGAAGGGGAAGAGAGATGGAGAGGGGAGGGGAGTGGGAAGAGGAAGTTGTGGGAGGGAGGAGGGGTAAACGATACGGAAGAGGAAGAAATTGTGGGAGAGAGGAGGGGTAATGGATGCCGAAGTGGAGAGAGCAGAGGGTGAAAGAGTGGGGGGGGAGAGGGGAAGACAGGTGGAATGAGTTGGGAGGGAAGTGGGAGGAGAGGGGACAGGGGACGAGTAAGGAAGGACGAAAGGGAGAAAGAAGAGAGGATGGAGTGAGGAAAAGGGGAGGAGAAGACAGGTGGGGAAGGGAGGGGAGGGGAGGGAGGGAGGGGAGGGGGAGAAGGGAGTGCCCACATCTCAATTTAGCTCTGGTATTAATCACACACACACACACACACACACACACACACACACACACACACACACACTCTCTCTCTCTCTCTCTCTCTCTCTCTCTCTCTCTCTCTCTCTCCCCCCATAAAAACCCACGCATCTCCTTGGGGATCTGACCCCCACCTTTTTTCCAAACATTTTTGCTCTGGGCGTCAATGGAGAAGTTTGCTGTAGAAGAAGAAAAAAATAAGAAAAAACACCCCAAAGATAAACCAGCTCTAGGGAGAAGTTTCTTACGCTCGAGGAGTTGCTGAATAGTGTGATTATTCCAGTTAGAGTTTTTGAGGAGCGAAGGTTGGGACTCTTAAAGTGTGTGTGTGTGTATGTGTGTGTGTGTGTGTGTGTGTGTGTGTGTGTGTGTGTGTGTGTGTGTGTGTGTGTGTGTGTGTGTGTGCAGACTAGTGCTACTCGATTCTGTTGAAGGACATCCCAGCAGGCAAAAGGTTGTTGTTCCTTGATACTCAGCAGCGAGGACAAAGCTAATGCAACCCCAGCCCTGTAATTGACTAACTGACGCAAGAGTTAACCAGTCCAAAGAAGTCTCGAGCTTTTGCAACAATCCTGATGACATTTTGGTCAAAAGTTTCCGATGAGCGACATGATGCTGAAAATAACATACAATTAGTTCGGTCTACATTGTTTTTCCATGCGGTCTAGATTTTTTTAACACTATCTCAAAATTGTTTAAAACAGATAATGTATATGTTCTTAAGTAGTGTATAAGAAAAATATGGTTTTGAGATCTTGCTTTCTTAATTAATCTTTCTTCTTCTGTGTATTATTAAGATTATCTGGTGTAAGAGTCGGCAAGACCTTGAGAAGACCAAATGATTCTGCAATATTCGTGTTAACATTCTGGCCAAAAGTTTCGTATGAAGAGCAGAATCGAGATGATTTTCTGCCAGAAGTTTAGGATAAAAGAACTGATTCTGAAAATAGCGGGTACAGTTGCCTTTTTGTAATAGTGTTGAAATCTTGAAATGAAATTAGTCTCTGAAAATTAAGATGAAACCTGCTAGTAATGGCTGTAAAATCAGTGAGGCTTTTGTGTCTTTATGTAACCGAGTAAATTTTTTCTTAACATCCTCGTTAACCCAAGTCCAAACCTTCTGATATATTTCTAAGCGAAAGACCATTTATCGCACGAACTGGATTCTCCTTTTGGTAATTTGACCCCTTTACTGAAACGTGTGACTGATTTCTCTCATCTCTCCCCTCCACCCATCTCCTCCTCCCGGCTATCACATAATCCCCGCTATCATTGCCCCATCACCCCTCTCCCCCTTGTTCTTTTTCTCTCTTCTCCCTTCCATTCTCCCTCTTCTTTCCTCCTCTTCCCCTCTCCCTCCCCCTTCCCTCTCCCACAACACACGTTACCAAGACGACCGTGTGTGTGTGTGTGTGTGTGTGTGTGTGTGTGTGTGTGTGTGTGTGTGTGTGTGTGTGTGTGTGTGTGTGTGTGTCTTTCCTGTTACTGTCAGATGTTTAGGTGTACATTTGTGTGCGTGTATATGTACGCGAGGTGAGTGTAGACGTATTCATGTGTACCCTTGTGTGAATGCTGGTACATGATCTTTTATTATATATTGTATCCACCGTATTGTTAACTATATTATTTTTTCTTATAGGTGAATGTGTATAATTGTTTGTATGTAAATAAAAGAGCTGGGGGCTTAAAACAGATTTATAAACGGATGTGCCAGAGAGAGAGACAGACAGACAAGGACAGGGAGAGACAGAAAGTGACTGTGTGTGTGTGTGTGTGTGTGTGTGTGTGTGTGTGTGTGTGTGTGTAGCCTCAGTTTCGTTGCCTTGGTTATCAATCCGGCTGGCTCGACTACATTTTTTTCCATTTTCATCCCTTTGTGTTTTTAAATCTCCCCATTACAAATCTCCTAATTGGAACTGAACGTAAGAGCTATATATATTCTTGTATGAAAATGCCCAGCCTCTGTGTGTGTGTGTGTGTGTGTGTGTGTGTGTGTGTGTGTGTGTGTGTGTGTAACGATATGGATGAAAGGCCACAATAACGAATGAATGGATGTAAAATATGGCTTTTTGTTTCAGAGGCTGACCTTGATTTTACTTCCCCCTACCTTTGTGTTTTATTCATCTGTTTACGACCACCTTACTTCTTTGTCACATACCATTTGTTCAGTTTCAGAGGCTTAAAAGACGAGTGATTTGTGTGTGTGTGTGTGTGTGTGTGTGTGTGTGTGTGTGTGTGTGAGAGAGAGAGAGAGAGAGAGAGAGAGAGAGAGAGAGAGACAGGCTTTTGGCATAGACCTGATAGTCCACTCCCTAAGACACTGCTCTCCCGTTTTCATCATATTTCTATTAATTGTGATCCTTCCTGCCTTGCTCTCAATCTCCTGTTTCTTTATCACTCTAGGTTTCTATTCTCTCCCCCTTCGTATCCTCTCTCTTTTTCTCCTCCATCGGTTTTCCTTTTTTCCTCTTCTCTCCACCGCAGTATATATTTGTCTGTTCATGTCTCTTTCTTTATGTCTTCGCTTATCTCAATCATCCTTTGTTTCTCTCTCTCTCTCTCTCTCTCTCTCTCTCTCTCTCTCTCTCTCTCTCTCTCTCTCTCTCTCTCTCTCTCTCTCTCTCTCTCTCTCTCTCTCTCTCTCTCTCATTCGTCATCCCTCCACAGATATTTATGTTTGCACTTCTTTCGTCTTTGTTTCTCCGTTTATCTCAGTAATCCCTTCTCCCCATTTTCTAGGGCCTCATTCTCTCTCTCCCTCTCCATCTTTTCTTGTATTCCTTATTTCGTTATTCCTCTCCCCTCCAACGCTGTTTATATTTGCTCTTCTTTGTTTCTCTGTATATCTCAACCGTCCCTTGTTTCCCATTCTCTAGGTCCCTATTCTCTCCCCCTCTCCCTATCGCTGGCTTTCATTCTTGTACCTTTCATTCCTCCCTTGATACCGCTTGTTCCCTCAGCAGCTCTTTCTCCTCGATCCCTCCTTCCCTCCCTCCTGACCATTCAGAAGGCGCTATTGTTCTTCCGGCATCTTTTTGTTCCCTTAAATTGTCTTCTCCAAATCAACCAACTTCTCTTTCATCGCCCGCGCTTAATTTTTCTCCCTAATATGATTTCCCGTCACATCTCTGCTACTTTTCATTTCTCTCAGACACTGCTACGTTTGTCGCTGATACTTTCCTCTCTCATGCTACTTCTACGTTCCTCTCTGCTACTTTCCTCTGCTCTCCTATCACTATCTTTACGTTTCCCTCTTTGTACTTCACTTCTCTCTCCCATAACTTGTAGGTTCCTCCCTACAGCTTTCCACTTCTCTCTCACACTACCTCTAAGTGCCTCTCAGTCACTTCCCACTTCTTGACGCTATATCTATGTTTGTGTCACTTCTGCCACAGTCAGCTTTCTCTCATAACTTTATGTTCCTCCTCTAGCGCCTCTACTGGAAAAGGTCTCTGCTGTAATCGTCTGTCTATTAGATAATAATAATAATAATAATAATAATAATAATAATTGTTGCTCTCCACCTCTCTCAGAATGCTACTTCTTAACTTCAAAATTATTAAGAGAAGTGTGAAAAAAATCTTGCGTAAATGCTAAATCACTAACATATTAATTCAACTTCCACATTTATACTTTCCTACTCGTCAGTATGACTATGCAGAACTCAGCATGGAAATTTTACAATGCTTCAAAGATAGCTCATGTGAGAAAAAGGAAAGTAATAAATCGTTACTTGATGGGAAAAAATAAAGCAATCACATTACTTCCATAACTCAAAATGTTTGCATAAGGATTTTTTTTTTTTTTTACCTCCTACCATGATGCATCATTATAACGCTAATTTTAGACGATATTAGGCTACTTAGAAACTTTTCGAACTGGATGGGTTAGGTATAGCTTTCACTGGCTCCTTTAATACGAGATATTTCCCCCCTAGGTAAAAAAATCGTCTGGAGTAAGCAAGGGAAAAAAAAGTATAAAGTACAAATTGGATTCAGTGAATTAAAATACACTGTTAGATCTTCAATACAGTAATGTCTGTCCGATTTGCCGTTATTTTCTTTTATTTTTAAGAGGTTTATTACACAAGGGTCACTAAAAACAATCTCCATCAATCTCTTTGGCTGCGAAATACGAGCTTTGCATTTTATTTTGTCAGCCTATTGCCAGCTTACTCATCTCAGAGATACCTACGAGAGAGAGAGAGAGAGAGAGAGAGAGAGAGAGAGAGAGAGAGGGAGAGGGGGGGATAACAGATATAAGGCAAATTACGGTCTTCAGGTGCAGTCGTGGTTGTTAACGATTTTCGACCGGTGTTCCGTACAGGTAAATTACTGAGATCAACAGCAGACTCCCAAAACAGACGTGGTAGGAAAGGGGGTCGCAGTGGCCGTGTCTGAGAACGAAGAACACGGGCAAGCAATTAACGGGCCACGATCTTACTTTATCCAGCCTGCTTCTGCCTTGTACACTAACATCAAGAAAGGCCAAAACCACCTGGCGATGGGCAAGAAAGAGTGTGCTTAGTTTCTGTGCTGGTGATAGAGAGGGACGCCTTCATGTGGTGTCACCGATATAACTGGATGGTCTTGCTGCCCACTTATTCAGTCGTCCCTCATCTCCCCCCTAATTCCTCGAAAGGATGTTGATCGACTGAAGGAGACGGCACCTTCAGCCTGCAGTGTACAGGGCTTAAGCTGATATGAGCCTGGGCTGATATTCTCGTGGATTGAGGAAGCTCCCTAACACCTTTTTTTGAGCTATTTAATTTGTTTATTGCACCTTACCTTGCTCTTCTGTGTTAAATAAATCTTCTAATAACACCATACTCTGCATAAGTAACGTACAAAAAGATATTAACCAGCCATATCCAAAAATTAATCGCTAAGGAAGAGGTGTTAGGGAGCTTCCTTAACAGACGAGAACACGAACCCTGGAGACACAACAACATCAGTTTCGTCCTCTTATTAAGCCCAGCGCAATGTAATCCAGGGTAACTCAGTCTGACGGAACCTACCCAGCATTAATATTGAGGTAATAATACGTGGCATCTAAATTCTTCCCAGTCCTAATGTGAAGCTTACCACCATTTTCAGCACATGTGGCAGAAAGCAGGTAAGAGAAATATATATCTTTAGCAAGCCTCATCTTCAGAGAAATTAATTGCAGATGTGAAGGTGTGGGCGTGGCTGGTGTGTGGGAGATAATGAGCGGTGTCAGACGGGCGTGGGCAGGGGTGGGGTGGTGGTGGCGTGGGGGTGGGTGGGGCAGCGTGTTGGTGGGGGATGGAGAGAGAATGAGAACAGAGGTGAGGGTGTGTGTACGGACGTGGGTGGGGATGGGAGTGAGGGATGGGGGTGGGTTTGGGGCTGGGAGTGATGGTAGCGATGGGGATGGGTGCAATGATGAGTGTGTGTGTGTGTGTGTGTGTGTGTGTGGAGGACATGAAGGTCGGGTGCTGGGGACAGTTTGGAGTTCTGGAATGAGAAATCAGGTTATTCTAGTGTGGTCTGTAAAGGAAAAGTACACCTCTGGCCCTGAAATTATTTTGGAAATAGTTTTCTGTTTTTTCCTGTATTCTGCTATTACTGCAAAATTAAGTTGTCTTTCATTAAGAGTACAGAGCACAAGCTTAGCGTTTAACACACACACACACACACACACACACACACACACACACACACACACACACACACACACACACACACACACACACACACACACACACACACACACACACACACACACACACACACACACACACACACACACACACACTTCCGACTTAACCTACAGTATATTACGTTCTGTCAGTTCTACATGTTTCGTGTGTGTGTGTTTGTGTGTGTGTGCCGACTGATCGGTGTTGATGAGGGGATGCCTTTCCGTGGTGGCACTAATTTAGCAGGGCGGCTCTTCTGCTCGGTTATACACACTACCTTCACTATCCTCTGCAAGGAGGAGAATAGGCTGCTGAATAAGGCAACTTCAGCCTACCGTTTGCCGGAATCACATTAACAACAGAGTGAGAGTGCAGGAACAACAACAATACATCTTGACTGTTAACCACTCGACAAACGAACACATCAGGAGCACAGTGCCATGTCCTCCCTCCCCCAGTGTCCTCTCCTCTCTCCCCCATACGCTTCCCTCAATGCCCCCTCTTCCTTCCTGCATCCTCCTCCCCCAGTACCCCCACCTCTTTCCACCATATCCTTCCCCTAGTGCCTTCTCCTCCTTCCTCCATACCCCTCCCCCAGTGCCCTCTCCTCCTCAATTCCTCGTACCTATCACCAACACACACCACCCATTGACCTGCTGATACGCCTTCCACCCACCCACTGATGTTTCCGGGACTAAATCATCGTCATTTTTCTCCCGGCATGAGATCAGGGCTGCTCTGTAATGATGATAAACAAGCGCTTCTTGCCCGCCCTAATGTGCAGTCGCATTTATCTTTCTGTCCACAACTTGGCTGGAAGATGACAAATGTTGCGGAGGAGCCACGGGTGTCGGAGCCAGGCTTTTAATGTTGCGGATGCTGTGTGTTTTGCTGATAAGGGAGAGGTGTGGGGTGTGCAAAGCGTTTCAGATCCCTTTATGCTAATGTAAATCTCGACTTTGGGATGTTGTAAAGTACCTGAAATCCCTCTTTGCGAATGTAAATCTCGACTACATTAATCGAGAAGTTTATACTCACGTTACTTTAACTAGAGTTCACTCCTTTTAACCAGGATATTTTCACCTTATTGCAGCTTATTTCCCCGTAGGTCAGTGGCAGAATAAGAAAATGCTTTGGCTCTACACCTTTTTCATTCCTAGTATTTTTACATGTCCTTCAGAGTTGACCTACTGTTCCACCGAGTCTACTTTACACTTAACACATGGCCATCACTTTCCTCCCCGACATACCAGCTCTCTCTTACCTTACAAATATTGGGCAGCAGAGCAAAGTGGGAAGTAGAAATTAAATATTAAGCGAACTTTTTGTCCCCGAGTTTAAATAAACATAGTAAAATGGATTAACGCAAATAATAGTCAGGAATCACCCAGTCTCATCATATCACAAATGGCTTCCCCTCTTTACAAAAGGGAAACACGGAGGGCGGAGAAACACAAAGTGGGAATGAAGGGAAGAAGGGAGAGAACATGATGAAAGCGAAGTACTGTAACTCAAGCCCAGTACTGTCCCCTCCAGGCATTTTCTTAACCCTTTCATCCAAATACAAATTATTAAACACAACTTGTAAAAAGTGAGTGATCATAATTTTGAGAATACAAATTTATGAAAAAAAGAAGAATGAGAGACGAATTAAATATATGAAGTGAATGTAAAAAAAAAATAAGAAATAGCACATAAAATAATGACAAATTGAAAAGGAAAGAAAAGCATCAAGGGCAAAAGAAAACAAGAAAAATATAAACGGTGAGAGCCAAAAACGCAGAGAGGGAAGGAGGAGGAGCGGTGTTGTGTAGGTTGCGACAAGAAAGGAAGAAAAACTGGAAAGAAATGAAAAGGAAAGTAGATAAGGAAAACATCGAGCCAAAAACCAAGAGAATTACGCACATCAGCAAAGTAGCAGAACAGAATAAAAACTGAGAAAATATGAAGTTATGAAAAAAACGAGAGAGAGAGAGAGAGAGAGAGAGAGAGAGAGAGAGAGAGAGAGAGAGAGAGAGAGAGAGAGAGAGAGAGAGAGGAGGCAAGTTTGTGAAGGTTCCGACAAGAGAGCAGGAGAGACAATGGGGCTGGTGGGTGAAAACAAAAACTTTCCTTCCCCGGCTCTTCCCTTCGAGGCTAATGAGGGATTCTTGTTCATTGTTGACCTAGACGTGTGTGGGGAGTCTGAGGCCCTGTGTGTGTGTGTGTGTGTGTGTGTGTGTGTGTGTGTGTGTGTGTGTGTGTGTGTGTGTGTGTGTGTGTGAGGATTCTGAGACCCGTGTGTGTGTGTCTGTGTCTGTGCGCTTATGTCTTTGTGTACGTGTGTTGGGCATTCTTGTTCATTGTTTACCTAGACGTATGTGGAGAGAATGAGGCCTTGCATGTGTGTTTGTTCTTGAGCCTGTGTGTGTGTGTGTGTGTGTGTGTGTTGTCACAGAAGATTAATCACTTAGATGATGGACCGAAGGTGTTGATGTAGTTAATAGTGTTGATGATGATTGTGATGTCGGTAGAATGATGATGATGATGATGATGATGATGATGATGATGATGGTATTGATGATGCTTAGAGTGTTGCCAGGTAGGATTTGCAGGAATTATATCCGCCCTGATGGGCTTGACATCAAAGCTGGCTCTCTGTCACCTTTACTGGGAAATGGTGATGGCGTTAATCCCTTCCAATCTCTGACTGCGTTTGAGTGTCTTTTTGCTGACTAAAATCAGAAAATAGTGGAAAGGATAGGGGGCCATGGATTTAGTGATAATGGTAGTGGTGACAAGGAAGGTGGTAGTAGTGGTGGAAATGGTGGAGTTTAGTGATGGTGGTGGTTATCAGTGGTGGAGGTAGGGGGAATAATGATCCTAGAAACGGTGTCGGTAATGGTGGAGATTATCGGCTTGTTGGTGGAGATGATCGTGGCAGAGGCGATTTGTGGAAGAAGTGATGGTAATGGTGGAGAGAATTTCAATGATGGTGGTGATGGTGTGGCAGTCCTGTGGTTGTGGATATGATGGTGGTGGTAATGACTGATTTGAGCTGAGAAGGTGATGATAGTGGTGATGTGCGTGGTGGTTGTGGTGGGGGTTGTGAAGATAAGAGCAGCGATCGAAATAAAATGGTAATGACGACAGTGGTAGTAGCTGTGGTGGCTGCTTGGTTGTAGTTGTGGTAGTGGTGGCAGTAGCTGTGGTGGTGGTGTTGGGAGACGCAGCGGTGTGAGAGATGATACTCGTAATTTTGCCGGCCTTCCTTTGTTTACCTGCTTGTCGCTTTGTTCCCCCCACACACACCATCTTTGCTTCACTGCCTCTCCATTGTCTCCCTGGCCCCTGCTTCACAACACTTCACATTTATTCATATTTATCCCAAGGTGAGAAAAAAGGACAGGATGGAGAGGATGATGATGATGATGATGATGATCCCATAGAGTTTATTTAGTTTGGATAGGTTATTTGTGCGTAGCAGAAGAAAAATGTCAAAATGATGATGATAAAAGAATCATGTCTAGCTTTCTGTATTTGCATTTGTACGTAGATGTAAAAAGTATGATGGTGGTGGTGATGATGATGATGATGATGATGATAGTGGTAGTTACATGCAGTATTCCTGTACTCATTAGTTTATTTATATTTATCCTTCCGAGGGGGGAAATGCCAGAATGATGACGACGACGATGATGATATTCAGTCTCTGGCCCTCCTGCTCCTTATTTCACTATCTTCCCAGGTTGTATTGCACTGCCCTGTGGTGTGTTAGGTTAGTCGGGGTCCTGCTTGGCATACACATCACTTGAGTTTACAGAGTTAGATGATGATGCTGGCTTACCCTTATTTAACGGTTTCAAGTGTTAGTTGATATACAGGGTGGTTTGTAAGCGCCGCTCTAGTAGAAACTCACCCTGCAGGGCCATCCCGTACAGCGTCTCCCCACATCGAGGCACTTAGAAAGAGTATGGAGGTTTGGTTTCCAGATGGACAACATTAAACATTAAAAATACACAACACAGAGAGCCGAGTAACTATACAGCCAGTGTCAAATGTTGGTAAACGAATAATCCATGCGGGTACGATGAGAAGGCTGGGCACATTGAACCATTCATTATTGACGTACTGTTTGGTGTGGTCACTGGCACCGGGGAGAAATGATGGGGGCGCCAAAGGTTGGGAAAGAGGTCGGTGCACACGGCTTGAAATGTATGAGATTGAGGATTCGATCTGGTGAAAATAGCGTACTGTAGCTTCTGGGCCCACATTTTTCTCGATTTAAGCCCTTCTGCTACGGTATGTCTATCTGTCTATCAGTCAGTCAGTCAGTTTACCTGTCTCTCCATCTGTCTAATAAAACCAGACGCTGTAACCCCGAAAGCGTGCCCCCCCCCAAAAAAAAAAAGTTTTCTCCTTTGTATGCCCTCCATTTCACACCACTCTTATTCATATACCTCTGTTCCATCCTACAACTTCACCTTCAGCATATTTTACCTTGACGGCTATATTTACCACAGAGGAGACTTTCTTACGATCATTCATTACATGGTTGATTAGTTAAGAAGCAGCCAAAATAATGAGGACTATATATGAAAAGATATAACAACATACGAAGAAAAAACGTTTACGAATAATGTTAACAATGCGCAGTGTGAGGGTGTACTCAGATTAGTACAAAAGGATTAAGATCAACCCTGCGGGATGGTATTTTTACAGTGTGTGTGTGTGTGCATGATATAGTGAGCTGTCTGCCTACATTGCTGTCCTCTCACACTCGCCCTCTGTCAGTGTCCGCGAAATGTGTGAAAAAGTCAGAGGCAGCAGCGGCATAGAACCGGGACAGAAAAAGTGAACAATCAACAAAGTTTGATTTTCATAGCAACTTTACGAGTGAACTTTTGGTGTGTGTTGCTTCAAAAAAGAGCAATATTTCCAAAAGCTTCATATACTTACCTCAAAATAGCAATGTTTCTAAAAACTTCATTTACTAAAGAGCAGTGTTAAAAAATCTTCATACACCTACATCGAAAGAGCAACATTTTTAAAGCTTCACACACATTAATGTGTTTTCCTATATATTGTATCTGGGAAATCCCTCCATAACCCGGTCTGTTTCCATTGGGAGTAAGGTGAAAAGTCTAACACCATTTCTTAAGGGAAAAAAGAAAGTAGACCTATCGTTCTGAAATTTTGCATGTAGGTAGCAGACATCTAGGTGATTTGATCGATCCAATTTGAGCCGAGTTACTTCATTGAAGAAAATTAGAACAGAGTATAATAGGTGGATTGGGTGTGGAACAGGAGAACAGGATAAGCAGATAATGAAGCAATAATAAATAGCAATAAATCAGGGTAAATAAGGACAAGTAAAGATAACTAAAAATGGCACACGTATAATGGGTGGGTTAGGTGTGGGGCAGGAAAATCCCTCTGCGGCATTATCTTCAGCGAGAGGGATGACTGCCATAAGTTGTCGCCCTCTGGTCCTCCTCTTACTTCTCCTCCACCTCCTACTCTTGCTCTGCTTCCTCTAATTCCGCTGCTCCTACCCTGCTTCTGCTTCTGTTCTTGGTCTCTTCCTCCCTTTGTGTTGCTCCTACTCCTCTGCTTCTGCTCTTGTTGTGCTTCCTTTAATTCTGCTGCTTCTACTCTGCTTAGGCCTTTGCTTCTGTTCTAGCTCTGCTTCCTCTAATTCTGCTCCTGTTCCTGCTCCATTTCTCACATTTTTTCTCTTATTCTTATTCCTCCAGTTCTTTTGTTCCTATTCCTAAATCTGCTTAAGGACTTTTTTCTCATTTACCTCCTAAGATTCCCTTGTTTCCTCCATTTCTGCTGCTCATACCTTCTCCAATTTCTCTTGGTATTATTTCTCCCCAAACCTTCAGATTTCTAAGCCCCTCCCTCATGTGGCAAATGCACATTGTTGGTCGGTTGATGGAATAGAGTGAGTTAATGAGCTAGCAATATTTATCAACTATATACTCTTATCTTTTTAATTGTTTACTCTTTCGTTTTTCTGTTTATTCTTTACTTTGTTTTGATATCAGTTTTGCGTTATTTTTCTTTCCAAGGGCCCGGTGTATAAATAAATCTCGTACTATAAGTGTCCTGTTGTAACTAAGATTTTTTTTATGCATGAGGACAACAGACACGCAAGACAAGACTATGCATTATCCAGACTTTTTCCCTCCTACGAGAAATTTTAAGTACGACAGCTAACATATCTTAATTTTTGCCTGATGTTATATCAGTCTCCTCTTCCTCATTGTTACGAATCTCTCATTTATAAACCAGTGTACTTGTGTGTGTGTGTGTGTGTGTGTGTGTGTGTGTGTGTGTGTGTGTGTGTGTGTGTGTGTGTATCTTATTTTGGTCGCTCTTATCCTATTGAACTACCATTATTTATTTTTTTATATCCTTATTTTCTGCAATGCACGAAAGTTTTCTCGGTTGTTTCATCCAGGTTCATGTTCTCCCTCATACGTCTTTGAACACAGTATTTCTCTTAATGAACAATGAAATGCGTGTTTTAGCTCCTGTCATACGTGTTCTCACTCCCCTATCTCCTCTCACTTTTCTACCTCGACTTCTCTCTTCCCTCCCCCCATCTTTCAGCACTTCTCTCGTCCTGTTTTTTTTCGTTCTCTCTCTCTCTCTCTCTCTCTCTCTCTCTCTCTCTCTCTCTCTCTCTCTCTCTCTCTCTCTCTCTCTCTTTCTCTCTCTCTCTCTCTCACCTCGTCCTTTCAGCAGCACTATGGGATAACATTAGCGCCTCACTGCCAGCGAGAAAGTACGACAGGTGAAATGGTCGTAAGGGGCGATATATGGACGCGCTCTCTCTCTCTCTCTCTCTCTCTCTCTCTCTCTCTGTCACAGTAACATTTCTATATTTTCAGTCTCTTCATTTTCTTATAAAACCGACAACACCTCCCAACTCTTCTTTTTTTTTTTTTGTTCTGGTATTTTTCGTGAAGATGATGATGATGATGATGATGATTGATGATGATGATGATGATGACTTATTTTTACTACTACTGCTACTACTACTATTACTACTGCTACTACTACTACTACTACTAGTACTATTACTACTACAACTACTACTACTACTACTACTACTATTACTCTTTTTCACTTTCTATCCCTCTTCAGGATATATATATTTCACTCTCCAGTCAGCAGCGTCCAGTAACAAGAGGACGGGAAGCTGATCTCCTTGGTTACTAGTCGTCTCCTGTCACCTCTTGGGAAATTAAATGGAGGGCCGGAGTCGAGTGGCTGGGTGGGATCAGTTTTCTTTTTCTTCCTCGACAGTTTGAGTATCTGTTGAGTGTCAGTTTGAGTATCTGTTGAGTGTCAGTTTGAGTATCTGTCGAGTGTCAGTTTGAGTATCCGTAGAGTGTCAGTTTGAGTATCTGTTGAGTGTCAGTTTGAGTATCTGTTGAGTGTCAGTTTGAGTATCTGTTGAGTGTCACTTTGAGTATCTGTTGAGTGTCAGTTTGAGTATCTGTTGAGTGTCAGTTTGAGTATCTGTTGAGTGTCAGTTTGAGTATCTGTTGAGTGTCAGTTTGAGTATCTGTTGAGTGTCACTTTGAGTATCTGTTGAGTGTCAGTTTGAGTATCTGTTGAGTGTCAGTTTGAGTATCTGTTGAGTGTCACTTTGAGTATCTGTTGAGTGTCACTTTGAGTATCTGTTGAGTGTCAGTTTGAGTATCTGTTGAGTGTCAGTTTGAGTATCCGTAGAGTGTCACTTTGAGTATCTGTTGAGTGTCAGTTTGAGTATCTGTTGAGTGTCAGTTTGAGTATCTGTTGAATGTCACTTTGAGTATCTGTTGAGTGTCAGTTTGAGTATCTGTTGAGTGTCACTTTGAGTATCTGTTGAGTGTCAGTCAGTTTGAGTATCTGTTTGTTTGTATACCTGTTTGACTGTCTAATTATCGACCTGTCTGTTTGCCTTTCCACCTAACTCCTTGTCTGTCCATTCTTTTATTAATTTATATTTTATGTCTGTTTACCTGTCTGTCTTCATCTGTCACTCTGAATCTGTCTGCCTGTCTATCTTTCTATCTCTCTGTCTGTCTATCTGTCCGTCTGTCTATCTGTCTGTCTCCCAATGTATCTATCAACTTATCTAAATATATATCTGACTGTCTGTCTTTTTGAAGTCAGACGCCTTAATTCTGGAGGGGGTGGTCGCTAACAAATCGTCTCCATGTCACCCTGTCCACCACCATCACGCTGTCCTCCATCCAACTCCCACTTCCATCATATATATATACTTCCTCACACCATCGCCCAACATCAACCTTGGTCTCACCCTCCCCTTCTCTCTCTCTCTCTCTCTCTCTCACATCACTGAAATATGCGCTTCTAGTCAGTCTTTCATATTTTTCTGTTTTTTAGGTCTCAGTACTGTATGTGGAGAAGAAAAGATTGAACATAAGGAGGAAAACTTAGCATATGTGGTGAAAAATACTGAGGAAAAAATATCGAGCATTAAGGAGGCGAGAACGAAGTGCGAATATTATTTTGAGATCGGGAGAAATGAGAGAGAGAGAGAGAGAGAGAGAGAGAGAGAGAGAGAGAGAGAGAGAGAGAGAGAAGCGGGGGAGGTAATATATAGCATAACTAAACGAAAATCATGATCAATTTGCATAAGTCGAGAAAACTGCGTATTACTCATGTGAAGTGTTAGAAGTGGTAGGGAAGAAGAGGAGCAAAGAACTCAGCTTTTACGAGAGATATAGACAGCTTGGGGAATCAGGGAACTGAAAATATATAGAAAAAAAATGACTGACAATGACTGACCACAGATTGGGAGGGATACGAAGCATAGGTTGGAGAAAATACTAATAAACACAGGGATGCAAAGTGGATACAGCTAAGAGAGAAAATAAGACTTAATGATGACTGGAAATAAGACCAAGCATACATGAGGAAAATAAATACAAGAATGAATATGTGTGGAGAAAATATAAATAAACATAGCGAAGGAAAGACTGACCAGAGATAGACTGACTATAACTGGGGGAAGATTAGACCAAAGTAGGGGAAAATCGAGCATGAATCTGCAAAAGCACGTCTGAAAAGGCCAAAGAAGACCAATTTCCCCTCGTCATCTGGCATACGTGGGTGTGGTAAAAAAGACTTGAGCTGAGAGAGGAGGTTTCTGGTATTCGCCAAGATTAGGAGCTTTGCCAGGAACAGAGACCATTCACTTACCCTTCCCCTCCCCTCCTCCTCGTTTTCGTTGCATCCTTTTTTTTTTTTCTCCTTCTTCCACCTATTCCTGTTTCCCTTTTTCTCCTCCTCCTCCTTTTTCTTTCTTAATCTTTTCTTCCCCTTACTGTTCCTTCACCTTGTCCTTCTTGTTCTTCCCCTCCCCCTCTGCTCCTCCTCTTCTTTCCTCTCTTCCTTCACCTCCTTCTTTCCTCTCTACATCGTCACCTTCCTGTCCACCTCCTTGTTCATCTCATTATCCCCCTCGTCGTTCTTCACCACTTTCTTTCTCTTCTCCTCCTCCTCGTCTTACCCCTTCTTCATACCTTCATCCTCCACGTCCCCTCTTTCTCCTCTCCCTCCCTAGCAAAAATCCTTTTCTTACCTACGCTGTAAGTCACCATGCAAAAGAGAACAATTTATGCTTTCCTGTTTTTTTTTTTTTTTTTTTTTTTTTTATAGAATATTTACCACGCCCATGCAACTCAACTTAAAACTTTCATTTTCACTGACCTCACTGTTCCCTCCTCATTCCATCACCCACCACCTTCCCATTTAGGCTTCTCTGCTCGAAATTGGCCTTGAATTTGGCAACTTTCCATATTGCTTTCTGAATTATAAGATATACGAGTATTGACACTAGAATATGAAGGTAGTACGCGTAGATGTGACGTGGAAAGGATGTTGAGTTTAGTATTATCTTATTCTGCCGTTGAGCTACCTAGAATAAGCCGCAGATAGGACGAAAATCTGGGCCAAGTTAAGGTGCCAGAACTACAGTCACGTCCACTTCTCTCGGCCTGCCCATCCCTCTCTTTCTGCCGCCCACGTATAGCATTTACTACTTACGCCAGTCTGCCAAAAATAATTCCTCTTATTTTTACGTCACATGAAATATAACACAGATCAGTCATACCAGCAAGCGAAACCTTAGTACTTGCTAGTGCGATTTATTAACTGAGGATTTCCAGACATCTTTGTCACTACTCATTAACGACCACTTCTCCCTGGACGCAGGTATGGGGTTGGATGTAAAATTAAGGACCGTGTGTGTGTGTGTGTGTGTGTGTGTGTGTGTGTGTGTGTGTGTGTGTGTGTGTGTGCAGATGGTAGATTAGTTAAATGTGAGCCAATGATGATGATGATGTTATGAAATACTCCCTTAGATGTGAATGATTATATAAAGTACGTGTGTGAAGTGTGGCAGGAGACGCATTGAGATGCAGGCCGATGCTGCTGCTACTGCTGATAATGATGATAATGATAACGGAATGTGATGCTGGGATAAGTGCCAATGTATTTAACAGAAGTAGATGTGCGAAGAGTGGTATGAGACTTTTTTGGTGAGGTGAAGGTAGTTCCTATCTCGGTTCAGGTGTGCCGGGCGTCAGAGTGTAGGGCTGAAGTGATGGATTGTACCTTGGGTCTGTCTGTAACCTAACTCTTACACCCTTCCTCTTCCTTCCTCTTCTTGATTCTCATACTTTCTCGGTCTGTTTTCCCTTTTCTTTCACTCTCATTATTCTCTTCCTTTGTTCACTCTTCATTCTTCATCTTCTTCGATCACCTTCACCCTTCCTCACTTTCTGCTTCCCCATCATCTTCCCAGTTTATTCTTGTCCTTCCGTTACTTTCACCCTTCACTCTCATTTCTTCCTGCCTCTTGCTTTCACCAGACGATTTCATTCAGATTAAGAGCCCACTGGAAGAAAAGTTAATGAAAGCTGTAAATGACCTCTGCAGTTCGAAAAATCTATACAAAATGAATAAAATCGTCAGGAGATAAGAGTAGATTGAAAAATACCACGCCGGAATGAACAAGGTACAGTCATATAAATAACTGAATTCCGTGGCATCTTATATTTTCCCTCAACTCATTAAAATATAATATTATACATCAATCCAGAATTATATATGAAAATAGTTCCGTCTCCACTATTAAGTTTCTTCTTTCCTTTATTCTTGTAGTAAATCTCCCACTCTAACTCATTTTATTACATTCTTAATTTCTTTACTAATCGGCTTTTCCCCCCTGCCTACCTTCTTCTCTCCTTTTTCTTTTCTTCCACATTTGTATGTTCATTTTTCATCCCTGTCCTTCCTTCATCATATTTTTAGTTCCTTCGCACATTGTCATTCCTGCCTTCCTCTGATCTTCATATTTTCTGCAGTTTGATGTAACATTTTCGTATTCCGTTCTATATACTTTTTTTTTTTTTTTTTTTTTGCCTCCCAGACAAATAAAACCCTGATGATGATGATAATGATAGTGATGATGAGAGTGAACAAGACGAAGATGACGATAACAAAGAGAATGGCATTTATAACGATGACTAGGAGGGGTGACGGTGATGACAAAGACGAAGAAGATGACGAGGAAAATTATGATGAAAGTATTTTTCTACATACAGTATAACCATCATCTTTTCCCCTTCCTTAGCTCTTCTACCTGCGTGTTCTGATGCAACCTTGACCTTCTGAATTCACTTTCGTTCTTTTCGCCTTCCGTGTTTCAGCCTTATCTCACTCCCCTCCTCCCCACTTTACTTATTTCCTTCATCATCCCACCTTACCCTTCCCCCTTCTCTCTCTTTCCTCCCTCTTCCCTTCTTTCTCTTTCCTCCCTCTTCCCTTCTTTCTCTTTCCTCCCTTTTCCCTTCTTTCCTTTCTCTCCCACTGACGTTTCTCTCCCTACCCCTTATTCCTCGTCCCTCCCCCCTTCCCCTTCTCTCTCGTCCTCTCTCTCCCAGCTAATTCTTTCCCCATTTCATCCCTTACTCTCATCCTCTCCTTTCCCCCCTTCATCTTCCTAGCCCCATCCACTCTCCCCCATCCTTCCGTCTGCCCCCTCCCACCCCATCACTCTTTCCTTCGTCATTTTCCTTCCCCTCTCCTTTCCTCCCTCTCATCTTACCTCTTTTTCACCATCCCTCTTTCCTCCATCCCTTTTTCTTCCTTCCCTCCTCCCTCCATGTTTCCCTACTCCATCCCTTTTATAATCTTTTACCGTGCCTCTGCGTGTCCTCTTTATCTCTTTCCCTGCATGAACGCCAGCTGGTATAGTGGTTTAAGGCGCCGGGCGAAGTGATGACCATGTGACTTAGGCGCTTGGAATCGAATCTCTAAGGGCAGTAGAAGAATTTGGGACATAGGAGTGATGCAGAGCCTTAGTATTATCCAATTGTGCCTCTGAACTGCTCGAAATAATATGCAAAAGGACGAAAATCTGGGCCGTTAAGGTGAAAGAACTAAGGTCATTGGAGCCTTAAATATCCGGATCGTAGCTTAAATTCTGAGTTGCTGACTAGACAAAACTGAAGGATGGATGAATGAATGGATATTACTGCCAAGGAACTAGGCTGGTTATCTACCCTTTAAGTTTCTGATGTATTATTGCCAACACCTTGAGGAGGAGGATAAGGGCTTAGATGCCTTTTTTGTAAGTTGTCAGCTGGTCATCTACCCTTAAATGCTCTTGAATACTGTAACCTGACCTCCGGACCCTACACCTATAAGGGAAATATTCTGTGTATCTGATGGTGCCGGGGGTGTGATGGTAATGTTTTGATTGCCATAGCCTTGCCTAGGTTTCCCACGCCTCAAGGGACTGAATGTTACCGATTTTGCCTTCCACTTCCACCTTGCTTTCTCCTCCTCCTCCTCCTTTGTCCTGCCTCTCCGCTGTATCGTAAACCTTCCCCACCTCATTTCACATACCTAATAATTTTTCCCCTTTTTCTTGCCTGTATGTTATCGCTTAGTAACTTTTATTTTTTATCCATCATCTTTATCACAGATCGTTTATCTTCCTTATCGCTCTTTACTTATTTTAATATTTTTTTCTTATTTTGGGCTTCTCTCATTTTATTCCTCCCCACTTTAATTTTTTTTTTCTCTGTTTTTTTCTAGTAAATTTCCCTCTTCCACCTCTTCATTTTACAAATTTTAATCCTTTTTTTTTCATACTTCTAAGTTGTCTCTTCCTTACGTCATATTCTTTTTTCTCTGTCGCTGCTTTTTTTCCTTCTGCTTCCCTTCCACCCACCCTTGCTCACATATCTTATTATTTTGTTTTTATTTTCTTGTTTCAGTATTATTTTCTTTTCACATTTTATTGCGTTTTCTACTTCTCGTTTTCTGTCATTTCCGCTGTTCGCCATCATTTCGCTGCTCATTTTTTTTCTGCATTTCTTCGTTTCGATTTTTCTGTCATCTGTTTTTCCTGACCCCTTTCCATTCAGTAATCGGAATAATTTGTCTTTTGTTTTTGCTTTTATTTCTGCCTGACTTATATTTCTTTTCCACTCTTCCGTTGTATTTTCACTGTATCTGTTTTTATTGTCATCTGTCATTTTCTTTACTCATTATTTTATTTTTCTCATTTCTGCATCATTGGCGGTCTCCTCATCCCCTGAATCTTACTTTTCTTCTTCCCACTGCTTTTCTTTCATTATTGTCATACTCTTTTTAACTTTACTTCACATTTTTCTCATCTAACTTAATTGCAGTCTCTTCTTTCTCTAATCCTTCGTTATTACCTGATAATTGTTTTATTATTAATTTTCCACCACTTATTACTGTTTTAATCCTTTTTCATGTATTTTTTTTCCTTTTGTCAATATCGTTCTCTCTTCCTCTGATCTACCCTCGTCCTATGATTACCTAATAATCTTATTCCACTGATTTTTATCACTGTGGTTCTTCCCGTCTTTCATTTGTGTTTTCCCTCTTCCCCCACGTCTATTACCTGATATTTTGTTCTTCCTCAACATCTTTTATGTGTATTATCTTTACTCCTCAACATCTTTCATCTACCCCTTTCGTTCCTCCTCTGTATCTTTTTTCTGTCTTTTCTTTCTCTACATCTTTCATTTACCCTTTTCTTCCTCCTCAACGTATTCCTACTACTTATCCTTCCCTCCTCTACGTCTTTCATCTTTTTTTTTCTGTCCTTGTCGGCATCTTTTGCGATACACTCATCATCGAATCCATCGTCGCCTTTTGATGTATATTATTATTGTTTTCCTTCTTCATAGATCGTATTTGTCCTTCTCATCTCATTTTGCTCTTTCATTCTCTCCCTTCTATTCCACTTACCCATTTTCCCGTTCCTTCATCATCTTATATTTTCCTCCTCCTCATGGCTTCTTTTCATCCACCTCCTCCCCTCTCTCCCCCCTCTCTTTCCAAGGTATTTTCACTTGTCTTCGTCTTCCTCCTCCCACGTCCTTCCTCCATTATTCTGTCTCCCTGTTACACTCCCCTCCTTTCTCACTCTCATCCCCTGCGTCCACTTTTCCACTTTTCTCCACATCTTTCTCCCGTTTTTTTCCTCCACCTTCCTTTTACCTCTCCACCTCTCTTTGTAGCTCACCAATGTGTTTTATCTCACCCCCCTCTGCTTTTTTTTCTTTCGTTTTTTATTTTTTAGTCTTCTCTTTACCCTTCTTTCTTCTCCTCCTCATTTTCGTTCTCTCATATGTCAAATTTTTTCAGTATTTCTTTTACTTTAATGACTTCTGTCTTTTTCACTTTCATTATTGTAAATCTTAGCTTCTTTTGGTCTTTCATTATTCGCTTCCTTCTCTCTGGTTCTTCCCATTAATTGTGTGTGTGCGTGTGTGTGTGTGTGTGTGTGTGTGTGTGTGTGTGTGTGTGTGTGTGTGTGTGTGTGTGTGTGTGTGTGTGTGTGTGTGTGTGTAAATACCGCCCACCTTCGTTTATTCCTCCTCTTTACCATTATTTCTCACCTCCTCCTCATTTTCTCTTCCCTTCCCCTCTTTCTTCCTCCTCCACGCCTGGCCCCCTCTCCCTCCCACCCCACCATCCCGGACGAACCCCCAATTAGTGTAATGGAGGAGGCCACACAATGTCTTAAAGTGTTAACCACTATATTGCCGATTACACTTTTTCTTTCCTTGCCTTTGATGTTGCTCTACCTCACTCATTCTCCTCCTCATTTTCTCTTTTTCACTCTCGTTTTCTCTCCAGTATGTCTGTTCGGTAAGTCGGTATATAAAACGTACCTCAAAATAATATAAAGTGTTGTCGTATTACTTTAATTTTCCTGCCTGTTATGCTTACCTATTTCATCCAGTCTACCTGCTTTCCTTCTCCACTTCCTTGCCCTTCAGATCCTCGTTTTTCATTCTTTTCACCTTAAAATCGTCAGTTTCACCACAAGAGTGAAATATAAACGACGCCACAGAACATCTTGAAGTGTAATTAGCAACTCTATACTTTTTTACATTTTTTCTGCTTGTGATGTCGGTTATCTCACTCGTCTCATCTGTCTCTCTTTTTCACACTCCTTTTCCCTTAAAAATCTTCCTTCCTTAAACTCTTTTCTCCTCCAACCATGATTCTTAAAAGTCTCATCTTGCTCTTAAAATCTTCCTTACGCTGCTTTTTCCTTATTGTCTTCTCTCGACCAGTTTTGTCATTTTTTTGTTATCTCTCCCCAGTCTTTTCTTTCAGTGTGCTTTTCCTTTCTTTCAACACTCCTGTCATGTTTCACTCTTCCCCTGTCATCACTCTAGCTTCTCCAGTCACCTCGTATTCCTTGTTTTTTCTCATGTTTCCTCCAAGTCTTCAGCTCAGTCTCCATTACTTAGTTTCTTTCTTACATCCATCTAAACTTCATTCCAGCCTTACAGTTCGTTTTCCATTTTTTATTTCTCCCTCTACTTTTGTCACCAGTGCCACCTCTCTTGTCACCAGTGCCACCTCTCTCTCTCTCTCTCTCTCTCTCTCTCTCTCTCTCTCTCTCTCTCTCTCTCTCTCTCTCTCTCTCAGCCAGCATCAGACGTAATAAAGTGGACGCAGAGAGTGTAAAAATTATCGATGAATGTCCGCAAATCCTTCCCGTTAATTATGCTAGTGGAGGACCGGAATATAACCCGGTATTATTGAGATGAATACGCCCATCAGTCCAGGTCAGGGTTGTGTACCGGCGGTGGAATTTTGGTGGGGTTGGAATTTATTGGTGGGTGGAAGAAGGATGAGGAATAAGGTGATAATATCGGTAAGGGGGAAGACGAAAGTAGGAGGAGGAGGAAGAGGAGGACGACGACAGTGAGGACGAAGAAGAGGGTGGGGAGATGATGGTGATGCCAGAGAAGACGATAAGATGACTCGTTCCTTAATAGGGACACATGTATTTCGTGTCCTTACCTTTTTTTTTTTTTTTTTTTTTTTTTTTAAGGCGGCAGGTAACCTATTTCAGGATTTTTTGCCATAAACGATTGTAATACAGATAGGTGAATGGTGAGTCTGACATACAGAGATAGTTAGATAGACAGATAGATAGATAGATAGATTTAATAAGATAGACAGATAGACACAAGGACAAATTGATGGTCAGATGGATGAATACATGAATAGATGAATGGACCGGAGGAGATAACAGAACAGAAAGATAAATAAAAATCTAGGCCGAAAGACTCTAAAAAATAAACACAGATTCGCCACACAAATCAGCACATCCTTTCAGCAACACACATCTGGTTCCCCGAGTAGATGGAGAACCGTAAAACACAGTCTGTTTTCACTCACATCATTTTTAGAATCCCATTTCACAATACAACTGAAGGTCAACTAATAGTGTCTTTTGTACGAGGATTTTTAGCAACCTAGTCTGAGAACGGCAAATGTGTGTGTGTGTGCGTGTACTATATGTAATGTATGTATCTGCCAGCAGTGAGTGTGTGTGTGTGTGTGTGTGTGTGTGTGCGCATAGCCGGCAGTGAGTTTGTGTGCATTTAACTGCCAGCTGGATTATCTCTCGTTAATTATACTGAGCCGCGTTGTACGTCACGCTAAGCTGGTCAGGAGGCAAAGTTGTAGGATTCATGGCCTGGGGAGATTTCCTAACATATCTTCTCCAGTGATTTATTTTGCACATAATTTACACGTCAGCAAGATCAAATTAATGGGATATAGATAATTCTTGACAAAATACTTGGATATAATATGAAAAAAATTGAGTCTCTCGTAGGATATATAATTACAAATCTTCCTCAGTGATTTATTTTACTCATGAATCTGTAATGATATTAGAAGGATACAGATAATTTGCGGGCAAGTACAGCTGTACTTAACAGTATGGAAACACACACACACACACACACACACACACACACACACACACACACACACACACAGATAGTCTTGAAGAAGTGCTGTGGAAAAGATGGAGAACAGTAGTATTGTCATTTTCTGTCACTGAGGTGCGGGAAAAAATGCAAAAGGTCAAAAATTTGGGCCAACTTAAAATGAATGAACTAAAATCCGTGAATGCATGATTTGATGTGCCTTAATTATGAAGTAGGAATAGGTATCCTTATTTACTTCAACCTAACACAAATCCCAAGCCCACTTCAGCTCAGTTCACAGCCGAGTTTCATATTGGAGGGCTGATGTGACTAGTGACCAAGGAGATCCATTCCTAACATACAACCATGAGTCATCGAATATCATGTAACCACGGCATAGTATTCAAGTTATAAGCGACCCAGTTTCGTCAGATGAAAGCAAACTATATTCAAATCGCCCCTCCAGTCTGGATATACCTGTCCATCACCTGAGCTGTGAGGGGTGAGGGATATTTCTCAGGCCAAAACAAACTCGCTATACATGTCAACTCATACGAGACTCAAAGATTCAAGATTCATTGCCTCGTCTTCGCCTGGGTCTGGGGGCCTGTCTTTGCCCGCCATAAATCCATCGTAATCAAGAGAAGTCGCTCCCGTGGTACTAATATATTTGTGGAAAGTTGTAGGGGAGGGAAAATGGGCGGGCTGGAAGGGGAGGAAGAGCAGCGTGCCTTGGTTGGGTAAAAGAGTTTCTGTTGGGAGTCTGCGAGGTTGCTGAATTTTTTGTCTCTTCGTATACGGTATTGTTTATAATTTTTATGTTTTTCTGTAGATGTCTTTCCTAGCCTGAAAAAAAATACTGTATACTGTATATATAAGGATACGAGCTGGAAAGTCATGCAAATGTCTTTATCTTAGGAAGAGCTTTCATGGACATTGTTTTAAACTTCTGTAGTTTAAGAGTGCATTTTATACTCTGGGAAGATGTAATAAAATGCATATAATGAGGTGGGGAGAATAGTAAGGTGGGGAGAACAGTGAGATGGGAAGGAAAGTGTGAGTGCTTTTGTGTAGGTAGGGGGAGAGAGTCGACTGAGAGAAAACTGAATCCTTTGCTATTCCATTGCTTTACATTGGTGAGCATGAGAGTCCATACAGAGCTGAAATAAAATCATGTGGTGAAAGAAAGGATAACGTAGCAAAACCTGTTAAGTTCTAATATTAAGTTCTCAAGATCCTTCCTAAGGTGGTGTAATGATCTAAATGACGTGAGGAAAAAGTGAATCTAATGTCTAGTGGTGTTGGAGTATTATGAAGTTAACTGAATGGGATGAAAAAATCGTTCTGGTACTGAATTAGTTAACAAAAAAAAAAAAAAATCATGCCAAAACTACCAAATAAAAATATTCAAATGAGTGGAAGTTATAACCTAACCAGGGGAGAAAGTTGCTCTTCCGTAAGTCATTCAATTATGGACTCATTTTATCGCGAAATGACATATCGTTTGTTCAATTACTGTCATTATTTTCCAGGCCTTCAGAATATTGCTATTTAATTGAATTCCACGTTGTAGGCTTGGAGATGTGCTGGTCCAGTATGTGTAAAAATGTGTGTGTGGACCAGTATGTGTAAAAATGTGTGTGAGGACCAGTAGGTGTAAAAATGTGTGTGTGGACCAGTAGGTGTAAAAAGTGTGTGTGAATCAGTATGTGTAAGAATGTGTGTGTGAATCAGTATGTGTAAAAGAAGTGTGTTTCTGTTTTTACTGGTATTTAAAGAGGCGAGAAAACAGAACACAAAAATATACATATCCACCACCTTTACACATATGCCTCCCACAGGACACGAAGGTCTTGAAGGTGGCTGTACCTGTTAATAATGCAAAGAGGGAGGAAGGTAGGGCGAGGTAAGAAAGAGGGGGAGAGGAAGCAGGGAGGGAAAAAAGGAAGGGTAAGAGTGGGAGAGGAAAGACGGGAGGGGTAAGAGGGAGAGGAAAATAGAAGGAATGAGAAAGAGAAGAAAGACAGGGTTAGAGGGATAGAGGTAAGACGGGAAGGCAAGAGGGGGGGAGGTAATAGAGGGAGAAAAGAGAGGAGAGGGAATGGGGAGGAAAGAGGGAGAGCAGTATAAGGGGAGGAGCATGAGGGGGAGGGGTAAAAGGAGGAAATGAGAGGGGAGATGTAGGAGAGGAGATTTAAGAGGAGGAGGATTAAGAGAGGAAGGGGAAAGAGGAGGAGAGGTTGTAGAAGGAAGGGGAGAAGTAAGAAAGGGAAGGAGTAAGAGAGGGAAGGACTAAGCGAAGGAAGGAGTAAGACAGGGAAAGATGACTTACTTCTGAATTTATTTTTGCTGCTTCAAGCGATTATATGCAACTTAGAAGAGATTTTTCAAACTGGAAGACTTGGATACAGCCCTCCCTAACCCATTTAGTACAAAATATCTATCTTATATTAGCTAAAATTATCGTGAGGTAAAAGGATAAAGAAATAAATGTCTTCAGATTTTCAGGGTTATTGTGAAGCTAATCGTTAAAAGGTATCTAAAAATAACGATAAAAAAGCATATCATAGGGAAAGGAGTACCATCGAGGAAATAACATGTCAGTGATTTTTTTTTTTATTTAATCTTACCGCGGCCAACACACAGAATAGGGCACTTCTAAAAATCTTCAAGCTCTCTCTACCACTTTGGTGAAAATTGGTGCATAGGTTGATTTTATACTAGGCACATGGTTTTCCGAATTTTATATATTTTTCCCACTGAAGGTTCAAGGCCTGAGAACAATACGGTGTGTGTGTGTGTGTGTGTGTGTGTGTGTGTGTGTGTGTGTGTGTGTAAAAATATCTGCATGCCCAATCCTCCCCTACCTCACCCTCTGGCTTGCTATGCTGATTCCCCTCCACTCCCCTCCCATATCCTTTTCCATTTTTTCTATTTTTCATTTCTGCCCGCCCCTCCTACCCCCCGTTAGCATACACACGAGCCTCTATCAACGCTCGGGTGTGTTGTTAATAGAGGCACGGCTTGGAAGGCTAATTATCAGAGGCCTTCTTACTCTTGCCCGCTTTCCCCTTTAGACCTTACACACGCACGCACGCACCACACCCACTCAATGAATGCGCGCACACACACACACACACACACACACACACACCAGAACGGAGATGCAAAATTGCTGAAATGGTGAAAGCTAGCTATATATCTCTTTTAGAAATTAATGTAAAATATATGTGAATCAAACATCTCAAGAAAATAGTAAAACAGAAAATTTATCACTAAGGTTCGTATGAATGTTTCAGAAAGTCAACAAGGAATGAGATAAAATTACGTGAATAGTACTCAGACTTGATGATGACTTCTAAAAATATGATCGCTGAATGATTCAATTTATCTTCATATGTAAGAAAAGAACAATTTTACATTTCAAAAATAAGTTTAAATTTGGCAAACATTAAAAAGATATATTGCTGAGTGATTCTAAATATGCAACACCAACTACAATTTGCAATATTTTTAAATCTCGAATTTGCATTGTGTTTTAGTCTAGAATCTGCAGTGTGTTTAACTCTAGAATCAGCAGTGTGTTTAAATCTAGAATCTGCAATGTTTTTAAATCAAGAATCTGCAGTGTGTTTAAATCTAGAATCTGCTAAGTTTTTAAATCAAGAATCTGCATTGTGTTTAAATCTGGAATCTGCTAAGTGTTTAAATCAAGAATCTGCAACATGTTTAAATCTAGAATCTGCAATGTGTTTAAATCTAGAATCTGCAGTGTGTTTAAATCTGGAATCTGCAATGTGTTTAAATCTAGAATCTGCAATGTGTTTAAATCTAGAATCAGCAGTGTGTTTAAATCTAGAATCTGCAATGTGTTTAAATCAAGAATCTGCACTATTTAAATCTAGAATCAGCAGTGTGTTTAAATGTAGAATCTGCAATGTGTTTAAATCTAGAATCTGCAATGTGTTTAAGTCTAGAATCTGCAGTGTGTTTAAATCTACGATCTCCATTGTGTTTAAACCTTGTAATAATCTCCCACAATCATCGATAAATTATGGGCAATGACTGCAATAAATAAAATGCTAAACTGGCCAATTTGCTGACATATTTTTTTAATATAAAGTCGCGAGTGAGTGACTAGGAGGCAGGGGGAAGGAAGTAAAAAATAGCGAAGTCAGTAGCATTCTCTCTCTGTCTCTCGTCTATTTTTGCTTCCCTTTTGTTTCTCCCTGGCCCATTTTCTACCTCCGGCTTAATCTGTTTTTTTTTTTTATTCCCCTTTTCGAGTTAGCTTTCATTTTCCCTTTTTTTATGTTTGCGTGCCTTTTTTTCCTCGCTTTTATTGACCAGTGAGTATTTTATTTTGTAGATCTCTTACTCCCTTTCTAATTTTTTTCTTTTTCTCTTTCTTCTCTATTTAAGTTTTTTTTTTTTGTCTCATCCTTTCTCTTATTTGTGTTTTTCCTCTTTCTCTTTCTCCCCCCCCCCTCTATCGTCTGTACATTTTTTCATTTAGTTTCCCCCTTTTCAGCTTTTTCTCCTTCCATCCCCTCCTTTTCTCAACTTTTTGTACAGCTCTCCCTCTCTTCCTTTCATTCCTACTTTCACCTTCTCTCTCTCTCTCTCTCTCTCTCTCTCTCTCTCTCTCTCTCTCTCTCTCTCTCTCTCTCTCATACGTATCTTCTCTGGCCCATTTTGCCCCCTTCCCCTTCCCTCCAGTTTCTGTGATTGTTGCTTCTGTTTTCTCAACCTCCTCTCCCTCACTTCACTCATCCCTTCTCATTTATTCTTTCCCTATGTCTCAACTATTTCCTCCCCTCTCACCCACCTCTTTCCCTACCCCTCTCTACCCTCATTCCCTCCCCTCATTTCTCCCTTTCCCCCTTACCACTCCAGCACACCCATTCTTGCCGCGCACAAACTTTTTTTTTTTTTCCTGCGCGTGTGCTTTTAAATTAGTTGTGTAAAAGTTGACGGGACAAGGATTTAGCACTTGGGCCTCCGTCTGGCTGGCTGGTGCGGCATTTACGTGCAGGACGACGAAAAACTAACCTATTTTAAACTCGTCGCTGCATCGCTCCTGTTTTTACTATCTAAGTGAGCAAAGCGAGAAGGAACAACGCTGGATTATGGTGTAGTTGGCTGGTTGGTGATTAGTAACTGCCTGGGGAGCTTACCTTTTTGCACTTGTTAGTAGGCACAACACCCAAACTGTGAAATCTTGTACTCTATCACTGCTACTGTGGATCTGCTCATATTGCTGAAAAGTTTATGAGAAAGTAATTGGTGTTTGTTAGGTGACTTTTCTCAAGATTCGTCCCCAAATTGTTGCAAAAGGCCATTGTTATCATCGCTTATCATCATCACCAGCTTGAGTCAGTCCAAAACACGACAAAGGCCTCGCTTACCCTTTTTTTCCCTCCCACTTTAACCTATTAACTGCTAGCCCGTTCCATCCATCCCCAGCAAAAAACATTAAATTGGGTTATCTCGGAAATTATTAGAGCTATAACGGGCCTATTCACATGATCGGAAAGCTAAAATAATGTTCGCAAGCTTTCAGTTCTACTCTATCAAGTGTGGAAGCCTAAAACGTAAATTATTTTGCCTCCGCCAGATATTTTTGGTTGGTTTTGGGGAGGCTTCTCGTGGCGTTGGTGTTAAAATGTTATAAACTTCCGATTATTTGATGTTTTCTGCATCATATTCTTTACGCTTTTGTAGACAAACGCTAGAAACACACACACACACACACACACACACACACACACACACACACACACACACACACACACACACACACACACACACACACACACACACACACACACACACACACACACACACATCAACAGCAAAACATAAAAAGAAAATCCGTGGAAAAAAAGAGTGAGAGAGCTCAGGAGATGAGTACAAACATTATAAACCAAGGACTTGCAGGAAGCGCCACCCTCTCACAATTAGCTAAGCAAACATCAGGAGGATTTGGTTACACACACACTACATATGCCATTTTACCGTGAAAATAACATTAAATTATTTCTCTTAATTTCTCTATAGCTGTGTAACCAAGCCTTTCATACAGTGGTGTCGTAACTTTCGGAGTACTTGGCTACAGAAACTGAATTGACCATCTCTGTGTAAGAAAAGAAACTGAATATAACTTTTTCAGCCAAAATATTCAAGCGTAAGTAATTTTAACTGTAGAAATAACCTTTTTTTTTTTTTCGAGAAGAAGCGGAATAACAACTTAACGCTATTGTTAGAGAACGTTTCATTTTCTCTGTTCCTTGTTTCTGAGATTCCTCCTTATTTTTTCATAATATATTTTCAGAAATTTCCCTCTTCCTTTTCATGACATTTAGGAAACTAATGCAGATACACGAAGAGAGTGAGTCTATAACATGTAATGCATAAAATGTGAGATTAATATGATTTTTCATAGTGTCGGAGTGTTACAGTACGGTAATTGTTGTTGTTGAATTATAAAATTTCCTTGACTTCTTCAGCCCAAAAGATCTTTCCCTAACTGAACTGAACCGTCCTTTGGTGGCTAGAAATATGAAAAAAAAAAAAAAAAAAACTTAGGAGTGTAAGAATTATTGGGTTTGATTTTTTTTTACCCATTTCTGTGAGTGGTCCCCCCGAAATAAGTTGATATTGTCACACTGTATTAAATGTGACATATGAAAGGGCGTCATTGTAACGAAAGGGTTTAACATGGCACAACGAGAAGCGTCTATTGAGGTGAGTATATCAATAAGCCGTAGCAAATAAATAAAATGAATGAATGGAAATGAAGAAATAGATGGTCGAATGAATAAATGAATAAATAATAATATAAATAAGGTAAGAGACAATATTTCACCGGATCTCTGCGATTAATAAATCGTATTATTAAGCTGATTAAATCTCGTCAGTAAGAGGATTCCCTTTGAAATGAATAAAATCTGAAAGCACAGGAAAAACAATAGAGACTTGATTGTACTGAGGGGGCTCATAGTTACTGTAATTTTTTTCCTTGCTATCCCTAAACTTGGCATATAACCAGACTTTAGAAATCTATATAAGTGCACCAGTTCTCATTTTTTCCACCACAATTCTTGGCATGTGCGCGATAACGTAAAAAAAAAAGAACTGTTTATATGGTTGTCTGTGCCCTCGGTCCCTAAGAGTTTAACATTTCCAAAAGCAGGAGGTACAGTATGCGGGTGTGAGGGGGAACAGGCCCTCAGTAAAATGAAGAAAGGTTTGTCGCTGAAAAGATTCCCCACCTTATGTTATTTCCCTTTCAACTTGCAAGCGTGAACGATCCGGTTCAGTGCAGTGCTCCTTCCATTTTAACCTGCCCTAAAATTACCATCTCTCCATTCTGAATGCCGTGCTATAGCAAAGATTTAACCTAGAATATGACGCTAGTCACGAAAAAGTGACATGGTAAAGATGTAGGTTCGAAGCGTTGTCATATTCTACCCTTGCGAGACGGGTAATAATCTGCAGAAGGACGAGAATATCCGCCAAGATTAAGGTGAAGAAACTACGATATTTTCTCACTTGCTTTTCGGTTCATATATCTGTGAAATTCGCTTTACTTCGATCATATATTTTAGGTAAACTTCTCATAGTATTTTCTTCTTTATCATTTAAGTCCAAATACCGCAGGATTATTTTACTAAGCTGGTAATTATTCATAAGGATCGTTTAATGGGAGGGCGTCTTTTTTTGTTTAATCAGGTTTTGCCCTGACTGTGTCACACATCTCGTGCTGAATTGGTCCAACTCGAATGACAGGATAATAATCGTTAATCACTGCAAGTTCAGGTGACCTTTCCTAAGTTAAAGTCATCTGGAGATAATGATAATAATCTATAACTGGACGCAGTGGTACTGAAGGTTGGACCCCATTTCACTTAGAACACAGCCAAGAACAAGATTTGCACTTAAGCTATGGCAAGCACTTTCATACACCCTCAAAATAAAACCCCAACTTATCATCAGTACACTTGGAAAAATTATCAGTATATAAAAGATATACAATCGTTACCTTTCGAGAAGAACGCGATACATCTAATAACTAAACAACTGACTAAATGCAAAAATAAATAAGCAAAGAAAATAAGTAAGTAATAAAAACTGAATAAATAAATAGACCTAGGAACACAAATAAGAACGCACCACCGTCCAAATCCACTTTTTTTTTTTTTTTAATGAGCAGACGAAGGAAAAATTAAAAAAAAAAAAAAAAAATCCATTCACCCAAGAACAAAGCCATTTTTTACAATCAAAAGCACTAGGACCGACGATCTAGGAAAAATTTTCATAATGGGGATTCCTGAGGGAGAGGGGCCGACCATAAATATAAATATTGGCCGTACCACAAAGCCCCCACATCAAAAAGCCGAGGGAGCAATAACTGCGTGATGGAAAAGATGGGGGTGATATCAGGGGCAAGCAAAGCCAATGTGTCAGGGTGAGGGGATATTATGTGTGTGTGGGGGGGTGGGGGGTTGAAGGGTGGGAAGGTGTGTGGGAGCAAGAAGAGAGTTGTGTGTAAGTGTGGGGAGAGTGATTGTGTGTGGGTGGGGGAGAGTGATTGTATGCGGGGGTGATTTTGTGTGTGTGTGTGTGTGTGTGTGTGTGTGTGTGTGTGTGTGTGTGTGTGTGTGTGTGTGTGTGTGTGTTTGTGTGTGTGTGTGTGTTTGTGTAGAGGGGATGTGTATAGAATATCCAATGCATGTAATATGAGGCAAGCAAGGCAGTGTGTCAGTGTGGGCGCAATAACAACACACGGTGAGATATTATGTGTGGGCGTGGATGTCCAAGGCGGTGTGATGGACGTGGCAAGCAGAGGGATGACGCCTGCAGGATCTGTGTAGTGTGTTAGTCTACGGTCACGAATTACAGCTATGTTCCTTCGCCTATCCTGGCTCTGTTTGGAATGAAATGTGGCGAATAAAGATGTATACTAATACTTCTTATTGCCCACAGATGGATGATCATATGCGTCTCAGTCCACAACTCCACTTTCAAGCGTATATGGCTGCAGCAGTGAAAAAGAGGCACGGGAGGCTAATTCCACTTTGGTAGTTGATTGTAGAAGGTGGTATTCCAAGTGGCTTTGTAAATTTCGTATCATCTCACCTGTAGCTCTTTCTTCTGCTCATTAGCCACTCCTCAATGTCATCTTGTTAGTGATGGATACTGTGTCGATATTAGAACGATATTAATAACGAAGAAAAGAATAACTAAGCTTTAATATGCAAATAACTTGCTATGGAGATAAGTGCTGCCAAGACTCCCATGTTGCCTAAAATAGAGCCTGTATGTCACAAGTTAATGAAGTGTTAAACGTTTGAGCTAAAGGCTTTGATACTCCATTACTTCCTTTGAACTTATGGGAGGTAATTTATTTGGATCATATTTTGCTGACATTAATATTTTTTTTTTACTGCAAGTACTACATACTTTTCATTAACCGTAGTGTCACTGATTTATTCTTATCATTTTTTACCTGAGGCATAAACCAAGTCTATTTATCACCAAAAAGTACGTAGCATGTGGAACCTATTTCTTGCCTATGTACTGTTTTCAGCGTTATAAAGCAAGGTACGCATAACTAAGCATACTAATACACACTCGAGCTGGTTGAAATCCGTCGACCACACTACAGAGGGTTGATGATGAAGCGGTTTCCAAGGCAACGCAATTTTCCAGGTAATGAGAGCGACCCTGGCCGCCTTATTAAGCACAGGTAACACGGGTGATGTGTTTGTCAGTCTGTGTGTGTGGGGGAGGAGGGACGAATTACGTGGCCTATATTATTTTCACTTTAACTTGTCCTAAAACTGACATTCCCCAACTTGTGTGGTGGGATATGGGAAGAGATTAATGGAAGAACATAGCCTTAGTCACAAAAAAGTGCTATGGAAAGGATGTCCTTCTATCTATCTATCTGTCTGTGTGTCTATCTGTCCGTCTCATCCAATTCTTTACTTCCCAATTAGGCGAATCAATTTCACGTGGGGTTAACGCAAAGTATGAGCCTTAGTAGCGTTGTTTGCCCCACAAGGAGTGTCGGGGTGGGAGTGGGAAGGGTGAAGATGGGTGAGGGAGGAAGTAAAAGGGGAGAGGGATAAAGTGGGGGAGGTGGGAGAATGGGGGTAGGGTGACGAATGGGGGGGGGGAAGAGAGGAGTAGGGGAGGTAGGAGAGAGCGATAGGGGAAGAATGGGGTGAGAGTGGGGGAAAGGGAAGTGAAAGGGAGAGAGAAGAATGAGGGAGGAAGTGAGGGAACTGGGGAAATGAGGAAATGGGCATGGGAGGGAAAGAAGATGGGAGATAAAAATGAGAGAGTGGAAAAAACAAAGGGTGGGGAAAGAATGAAAGAGGGAGAAGGGTGGAAAAACAGAAGGGAAGAAATGAAGAGGAGGAAGAGTAGAATTAGATACATTTATTGCGATTTAACAGGTGGGGAAGAGTAAGGGAGAGGGAGAGAAGAGGGGACGGGGGAGTGAGGTAGATGGGTGATGTTGAGGGGTGGGGTGCGGCTCACTACCTTTACCCCAACTGCAAGAAGACACAAAAGTCAAACCAAGCGTGACCAAAGTTGTTTAATATACGTCAAGTTTAGCGAACAAAATTTTGCCTCTGCGCAGTCGCTCTTGTCCCTCACGATCCGCCCTGAGGGGATTGATGTTGTGCTGGTGAATGACGGGAGCAGGATGAGCTGGGTTAAAATATGTGTTGAAATTATGCTGCCTGAAGTGATGGAATGGAATAGAGAGTGAATCAGGATGGTGTGAGATGGAGGTAAGGCAGCTTGATGGCAGAGAACAGGGTGACAAATAGGCCATCTGTTTGTGGCCACAGCCTCCTTGATTAAAGTGTCTGTCTATAGAAGGATGATCGTATTTGAGGACCCTATTCTTTACTCACTGGGCATAGTGCTACTTTATTAAGTGACTCTAAACCGAGTGACAAGCCAAGTTATTTCTTAAAATTTAAGAAAACAGTTACTGCGTTGAGTGGTATCAGTATACTCAACAACTTGTAGTCTCGTAGGTTTAGAACCATTTAGTTAAAGTCACTGGATGGTTAGAGCTTATTGCTCACTTAACAACCTCTTTGGGGAAAAATGACCTGGCACATTTTAGGACTGAATAGCTTGCTCCCGGCTCCTTCCAAAATTGGATCTGCTGTGAAACTTGATGGTGTGAGAATGAAAGAAGGTGGCTTTGGTGAGGATGATGTCGAAATAATGTTACTTGATTTGCCCTTACCTTGTATAAGTACCATTTTCTTTGTATACTACCCAACCTAGAAAAAAAAAAAAAAAAAAATCTCAGTTCAAATATCCAGTTAAATATAAAACAGTTTTTGCGAACCTGGGTGATAGGAGATTAATGAGCTGGTTTTAATGTGCATCATGTTGGAATAAATCTACATTATTTAATTTGCTCTGCTGTAATGTTTATATTTTTTTTTTTTTTTTTTTTTTATGCGAGGAAGAAGGAACCAAAGGCCATGGCCCGCAGTAACAGTTCCCTCCAAGAGAAAAACAAAATACAATAGAGAGCCAAATTCAAGATCCGATCATTTGGAGATGCCTGGACACACTGCGTTTGAAAGACTGGAGATCATAGGCAGCAGGAAATACAGATAGAGGGAGACAGTTCCAGAGCTGACCTGTTGCATAAATGAAAGACTGGGAGTAACGGTTAACTCTTGCATTAGAGAGCTGGACAGAAAAGGGATGAGAGTTTGCTGCCAGACGGGTACTCGCATATAGTTTTGCACATACATGACAACCACTAAAAAACGCATTAATTTATTCACATAAAAATGCGCACTGAGTGATGGGAAAATAATGGCATCTATTACCTTCCCAAACTTTTGTGTAACACAGGATTGGGGTGCTGCAGCTGCTGATAATGATGATTGTTATGATGATAATTATGATGATGATGAGGAGGAGGATAAGGGTAATGGTTTCCAACTATGCTCAGTTTTGTATTTTGTGCACTGTATTTTGAGGGTAAAGAATTACATTGTGCTTACGATACTTCGGGTCAAAATAGGTTTGTGATGATGATGATGATTATAGTGGTGGTGTGGTATGGCGGTGGTGGTGGTGGTGATGACACTAACACGAATAGTAATGATGGTATCCTCTCTCCTTCTGTGCTGCATAAATGTTATGGGTGGTGGCAGGACACTCTCCTACTCTCCTAACCCCCTTCGTGCGTCATGATGATGATGATAATGATGATGACAATAAAACATTGCTTGCGTTCAGGTGTTGGTCAGGTAGTCATGCCTCCTCGTCTACTTCCTCGCCATCACCCTTACTCAGTATCTACTTCGTATTGATCCCACCCCTCACTCACTTACTCCCCTCTGCCTCCATCTCTCTTCCTCTTTCTCTCTCTCCCACTCCCTCCCTCTCCCACTCCCTCCATCCCTCACCCTGTTTCTCCTCCTCCTGCCTATCCATCCCTAGCCTCTCCCTCATTCGCCATTCCTTTCCCAGTCTTTCTTTCACGCCTTTTCTCTTTCTTAATCATTCCCCTCTGCCTCTCTCCTCTCGCGCCCTCTCACTCGCTCTCTTCCACCATCCCTCACCCTGCCTCTCTCATCCCTTACCTCTCTCTCCATCCCTACTCCTTGCTCTCTCCCTCTTTCTCCCCCATCAATTCTTCCATCCCCACTCCTCCCTCGCTCCCCGCTCCTCTCTCGGCGTCTGCTTCTTTTCGTCAGGATCCATTCCCTTCCCTTCCTCATTCCTCACTCCCTATCTCTCCATCCATCATCCCATACCCATCTCTCCAGCCATCATCCCATTCCCCTCTCTCCACGCCTCACCCCTCCCTCCGTCCCTCAGTCTGCCCTCTCATCCTTCCCCTCTTTCCCCTTCTCCACAGGCTGTCGAACCTTTTCATGTCGCCTAATTGGTCTCCTGTATCTATACATATATTCAATATAATTTCTCTCTCTCTCTCTCTCTCTCTCTCTCTCTTTCATTTTGTGTGTGTGTGTGTGTGTGTGTGTGTGTGTGTGTGTGTGTGTGTATGTGTGTGTGTGTGTGTGTGTGTTAGCATCCATGTTTATTATTTCAACATTTGCCTTTAGCAATTTTTAGTGCTCAGCCAAAATTTATGTCGAAAATGGGCCTACACGAAACATGCAAAGAAATTTTAAGTAAAGTACGACACCAGAGAAATGTTAACTCCTAAAGTAGTTCCAGCCATTTTTTATTGCATTTTTTCATTCATATCAAAACTCTGAAAGCGGAGACAAGACGAACGGAAGCTTAGTTGGAAGGAAAGCAAAGGGATAGGAGGAAAAGTTATGATGAACGAAGACAGACTGTAGGTGATTATAACATAGGAAACAGAGTATGAATTAACGCAGACAGACTAGCAAAAAGTTATAGGGAACAGCCTAGGGACAGGTGAAAGTATGAAAGCAGACAAATGGGAAGAAAGGGTATCAAAGAAAGTGGCAAGACAAATGAGAGAAAAAAAAAATGAAAGAACCGGTGAGTGTTAACTGAAGGTCGGGTAGGAGCAAATGAGATACTGCCGAAAGAAGTATGGATGTATATATGGATGTAAGTAGACAGACAGACAAAAACGTATGGAAGGAAGGAGACAGATGAAAGGGAGCTGACAAGCAGGTGAGAGTAATTTTGACAAACAGTAGAAAGGCGGGAAAGAGAATAAAAGAGACTGCAGATAGAGGAATGAGAGAGCATAAAATCCAACAAACTGGGCGTAAGAGACAGAGGAGAGTGACAGACAGAAGAATGAGAGAGTATGAAAACTAACAGACGTGTAGTAGATTATGAAAGACACCAGACAGAGCTGAGAGGGTACCAAAACCAGCAAACAGGAAGGAGAGAAGATATGAATGACAGTAGACAGTGAGACAAGGGGACGGAGAGTAGGTAGACAGGTTATCCATTAAGCCAGAAGGTAAGCTGACAGGTAGCGTGGTAGGGAGTAGAATGGGTAAATCGGTAGGATGGTTGTGAAGATGAAGGGACGAACCGCAGAATAACTGGAGGGAGAGTAGTAGATATGCAGGATGGATAGTTGGATGGATAGAATGATTGGAAGACTGGGGGACAGGCTTGCAGAATAACCGGTAGAGAAGTTTGGATATGAAGGATGGATAGTTAAAGGATAGGATGGCTTGTAAAGTGAAACACAGACTTGCATAACAGTGCTTGGAAGAAGGAAGGAATGAAGATCGGTACCTGGGAATGAATAAAGGGAAAGATATTTTTAAGTGTGTGTTGAGAAAGATGAGAGTAATGACTAGAGGAAGAAAGGAAAACAGGCTTAGAGGAAGGAAAACATGAAGGAAGAACGAAGAGCCTGAAGGAAGATCTTGGGGAAAGAATGCTTGAAGCAGTTAAGACAGGTAATGAACTACAAAAAAGAACGTAACTTAGGAGGATTATAAGATGGTTGTTAATTGAAAAGCTAGGAGAATAAAACAAGAGAGGACAATTAAATACATACATTGCCCAAAGAACGACCGGTGAGTTGGAAAGCAAGGATAACAAAGGGAGAGAACAGAAAAGAAGTACATGTAAATATCTCTTGAAGAATTGCGTGAAAGGCCCAAAACACACTGCAGATGGCCACAGTAACTCTTAAATTAAAATTTTGAAAATCATGTTCAAAGAAAATAAAAACATTCGGGCAAGGCGTGCCACAGGAAAGTATAGTTAACGGGGTGTTGTGGGAAGAAAGAAGGAAATAATTATTCGTCAGCAAGATAGTTTGCCCATCAACTTTATTATTCCTCCTTATTTATAAGCACCCTTACTAGTTCGTTTGTACAGCTTATTCGATTGTTCATAACTTTGCTTTCTTGTTTGTTTGCTTGCTTGCCTGGCAGCTATTCTTATCTACACTGTCTGAGAAAGAACAAACATCGTCCGCTGAAGAAGGCTATGGAAAGCCGGAATTCCAGAATACAGATAAGTAAGTGTTCAGTGGAAAATAGGAATTATGGACAGCTTCTCACTAACCTCACAGTGCTCCAGAAAGAAGTCATCAGAAAGAGAAAACATTACTAAAAAAGACTTGTAATGCTGCATATGCCATCACTTTCAAGGAGGTATGCCTGAGGAACAACTTCCTGGCTACCTGTAGCCCCAAAGTAAATATGATGGTGGCTCGAAGGACAGGTAGTGAGTTGGGGAGTAGGCTTGGCAGGACAAAGGAGAGGACAGAGAATAAGTAAATATTTGAGCAATTGAAGGAGAACTAGTGTATTGGGAGCAGAGAGGCAAGCGAGGGGGCAAACAACACCATCGTATTAATACTGCTTGTATAACTGGTCCATTCTAACCTGGTGGAGTTTTTCGATCTTTTGCAGTGCATTTCCAATTTCGTCTTTACTGCATTAATATTCCAAGAGGCAATTACCAGGTGGCTTTTGGTCGTTTTAAAATGGGTGTGAGTTCCGCCTGTCTATTACCACTCTTTCCCGATACACTTTTCTTTATTTCACGTCAGGATGATTGACACATCGTTGGTTCTCGGTGCGATCTTTTTCCACAGCCTCCACACTGCAAAGCCTCTTCCATTCCTGCCATGCGGGTGCATGAATGTCCCATTTTGTATAAATCTTGACATAAGGCGCACCGCAGTTCTTCAGCCTCCGCGACTTCTCCAAAATGTTATCACGTGCTTCCTTAGAGGCAACAGTCACCAGGATGGGTCGGGTGCATACCCTGCCAGGGTCGTGACGACCCAAACTGCGGTGCGAGCAAAACACGGCACTGTCGTCGATCGCCGCCTCAAAGCAGATATGAAGACAGTTTGTAGAAAAAGACATTACATTGATGTGGGCGAGTAAGGAGAGCAAACTTGGGAAAGGCAAGACAAATAAATATAAGGATTGCTTGGAGGAAGACGCAGTGGAAAGGGAGGGGGGCAAGCAAGAGAGAGAACAAATATTAAAATTGCCTGACGGAAATCGGGTGTCTTGGCAGACAGATAAAAATACACATACAGACACAGGGAGAAATTAAAACAAGGTAAGAAGGGATTATAAAAATTACTTAGAGGAAAGATAGTCTGTTGGCAGGAAGGAGAAAGGGAAATAATAGGACACTTAAATATGCAGACTGCCTGGAAGAAAGACAGTGTAGAAAGACAATACAAGCTGATGTTAAGAGTGATTAAAATAAAAAGTAATGTATTGGCAGATAGAATGACTAGTATATAAAAGGAGTGGCAATTGTAATGATGGTTTGAAGCCAAGTCAGTGCGTTCACAGACAGAGAGAAATGCAAATGAGAAGACAGACAAGTAAATAGCTTGTTCGTAGGTAAGCACGCTGCCAGACAGACAGGCTGAAAAATAAAACAAAACAGAACCGCTGGACCACTCATTCAGATGCAAAAACGAAGAAGCAAAGGAAAAAATAGTCCATCAAAGCCAAGTTCCTGTAACGCAGGGAGGAAAACAGTGTCATCAATGAATCCCTTTGAAGGCCATTTGTCAGTTGTCGTCTCTGAAAAGGAAACAGAAAAGTCCTGGTGAATTAAAGCCAGGGAATTTGGGTGGCTGCCTCAAGGGATCACACAATTGGATTCCATGTATTCAGGAACTCGGAAAGGAGGGGGAGTTTGAGGAAGGGGGGACTTAGCGCCTTCGCCAAGATGATGTATTTTTGTATTATAATCTTGCTGCCTCCAGACGACTTTATTCAGTTTCATAAAGGCTTATCACTGTGAAGGGATAATTGAAGACTCTACATGACCTATTTGATGAATTGTGTATTTATTTATTTTTATTACAACCTATAGACAATTTAGTTCAGCTACAGAGAGAACTCTTCTTTGTGAAGGGATTAATGAACTCTTTATCCAACTAATTCAACTAAAAAATATCTATTTCATGGTGATTAAAATCGTCTGGAGAATGCAAGAATTAAATAAAACTGCTTCCATTGGCTGCAGGGACTGAGATGAACTACTGATGATGGGATGTTGGTTCATATCCTCGTCGGGGAAGGAGGCTCCCTAGCACCCATTCCTTAGCGATTTATTTGTAGAAATGGCAAGAGTGTGTGCTAGTTGTATAAACAGAAGTGTGTGTGTGTGTGTGTGTGTGTGTGTGTGTGTGTGTGTGTGTGTGTGTGTGTGTGTGTGTGTGCTGGTTATATAACAAGAAATATTTCGAATTACTTTTTTTCCCTCTTATCGTTCATTAAACAACGCACAACTTCGTGCAACATAAAAAGTAGCCTGTACGCAGCAAATACCTAAATATTTTTTCATGAAATGCAGAACACAAAGCAACTCATCGGGGGGGAAAATCAGAGTGTAATATATGCTGTTTCGACGCCATGCCTTGTTTTCAATTCTCACTCGGCGTTATGCAAATTGTATGTTCTTTTCATTTTGTTCCTCGTTCACTGGGAATCCTCGAATCATAAAGCTGAATGTAAAGTCTAAAATTCACCCCCCTTAGTACGAGAAATCATGCAATACTCTGAATGAAATCGTCGAGGATATTACGAATGAAATAATAAAGCGTCATTGGAGACAGACTATTGTTTATAATACAGAAAGAATTCATTATTGCGACACCAGGAGAATATGTGTATACTGTATTAAGAGATACACGTAACATGTAAAAGCATATTAAGGTGTAATATGCATGTAATATTGTTTAAGAAGAAGTACTACGAAGTCTCTTACGGCAACGAGAATTGTTGTTATTCTTGTGACTCAAGTTTCATCTGAGCATGATCCCCGTGGACTGCAGGCTGAAGGTACCCTCCTTGTGCAGTTCACCATCTTCCTTTCGGAAGATGGGGAGTAAGTTGAGGAAGGTTTGCATACCTGGGAAGCAAAGCCTTCCGGTTTCATCGGTGCCACCACGGGAAGGCGTCCCTCTCCACGATTCCAACGAGAAAAGGATTGTTTATTGCCTCATTAGTTGCAGGAGTATCCCTTCTTAGTAAAGTCATAATTATTTTAACTCTCTTAATTATTGTGTACTTATCATGTAACCTCATCTTTTCAGCTGAAGGTAGTTATTCCATGTAACTAATTTCACTCATCCACTTATGTTGGACACTAAGTATTTTCAAGAATTTTATGTCCTCCCTTCATTAGATATTAAAAGGAATAATGGAGAAATAATTCGTTCCTATTTTTCTTTTCCCTATGGCATATCAATCTGTCCCAACCTTCTGTGTCAATAATTTACTTTTGGCCAACCTTACCGGTCACAAGTGAAGAGAAATTACCTCTAGTTTTTAAAACACTTTTCCAATGCGTTTTCCCAAAGTTTAATCTTGACTACCGTACTTCCTCCGAGGACTGTGCCACTTACAGTTACAGAATGGTAACTAGGAACTTTTTTTTTTTTTTTGTAGGAGAGTGATTATGCTTCATTAGTTAGAGTTCATTCCAGGTTACTGTTACGCTAGACCACGATTCACACCCTCTTACATTTACACATATTCACTCACTCTAGCTCAGTCGCCCGTAACCGCAATTCTGATTTCGATGAGACTGGAGTAAAAGGCGATGGAGTCAGAAAGACGGGAGTATGTACGATTATCGAAGAGTGTGAATCATGACAGGGAAGAGTGAAATGCAATATGGTTTTCTCTACACGTGTTCAAACTGTACCTACCACCAACTGATTATGGCAGAGATACACGATTATAGTTCACAAAATGCACTTCGAAATTGCTCTTCCATTACCTCGCACTCAAGGGTTCCAAGCGACAACCCTCCTGCATTAAACCCTGCCTTGTGTTTCTCCATCCTTCCAAACTAATTAATCCTTATCACAAGTTCCGAACAGCTTGCAAAAAATAATCTCTTCTGGCAAAAAAATAGACACAGTTCCCAGAGAGACCAATTAGGCGAGAGGTAAGGAAGATTGGTGTTCTCGTGTGCCATTGTTGCTGCTATGTGTGCGGCCTCCAGGATGTTCATGGTGGTGGCTGTGGTTGTGCTTGTGGTGGTGGTGGTGACTGGTGGTGTTGATTGTGGGGGTGGTGGGTGTGGTGATGGTATAGATGATGGAGGAGAGGCAAGCTGCCTTTTTCGAGTGCTGGTTTTGTATTTGACCTCTAGGGTGTTCTTGTTGGGGGTGATGGTGGTTATGGTGGTGAGGGAGGCTGATGGTGGTTCTTAAGTGCTCTTGCTGCTGCTGTGTATGACCTCTGGATTGTTCATAATGACCGTTGTAGTGATAGTGGTGGTGGTGGTGGATATGATGGTGGTGGTAATGATGATAGTAACTGTGGTTTTGGTGGTGTTGTCGATGGTGACGGTGGTGCTACCTGTGGGGATGAAAGTGAAGGTGTTTGAGATGGTGATGGTTTTGTTGATGGTATGGTGACGGTGGCTGTGGTGATGGTGATTCTGTTAATAATGGTGAAGGTAACGATAATTATGCTACAGATGATGAAATTAATGACGATTATTAAAGTGGTAAAAACTTTGATGAAGACAGTAATACTAATGATAGTAAAAACATTAATAAGGATGATGATAATGGCAAAAAGGTTAATGATGCTAACGGTATCACAACACTAATTAAGATGATTACGCCGTCATTACCAAAGTCACTAATTACCCGCAGACGAAAACCAGGCACAAACAACATCTTCCACGTGAAACCAATTTGCGCTGATTGCCGCCGACACACGACACGACAACACCGCTGACTTGTGGAGGGAAAAGTGGAACCAAAATACGTGCGATTGTTATGTCAATGTTGTTAAGGGTCTCTGTGTTGGAAGGGGTGCTGGGGAGGGGTGCCTTCACGGTGTGGCACCGATATAACCGGGTGGTGGAGCTGACCGGCTATACAAACGTCACTCAACTCCTTTCCATCCCACGAAAGGAGGGTGGTGAACTTCAGAAGGGGGGTAAATTAAACCTACAGTGTACTGGGTTCACATTCAACTGTAAGTGATACTGCTGTGGAAGAATGGTGCTCTTACATCTCCGTTTGTTTCTGTTTTGTATGCATTCGGGAAAAATAGACACAATAAAGTGCACAGAACTTCGGTACTGGTATAAAGGACAAAAGAATTCATATTGCTAGAACCGGGCGTATGGTGGAAAATTCCGTCAAGATGTGTCTGTGTTGTTGTTATGGACCTTTTTGCAGTGAAGGATCCTCTCTCATCTTCGTTTCTGTTGTCCGTACATGTGGGAAGGATTTACGGAATAAGGTATATATAGAGTAGTGCTGTCAAGGTAGAACATGATGTTATTAAGGAACATCTCGCCTCCCTAATTTTGTGTTTTGTTCGTGGATGAAATACTTACGAAATCAAAATCAAATAAATCCTCACATTGCTCTGATTATATTGTTTCAGCGTTCGAGAAGGTTGCACGCAATGGATTGGATTCCTGTTTTTGGATAATAGAAGAAATGAAATTGTCAGAAGTTCTGTAAGAAATTTTGAGAGACACCAGAATCGTAGAGATGTGACCACCATTAATATGGAATCCCCCCCCACCACCACCGAATAAGGTTGTTGTTGTGGCTCGTAATTCAGTTGAACGTGAACTCTGTGGACTGCAGGCTGAAAATGCCCTTCGCTTCCGGGGACTAGGAGGGAGATGAATTACACATGCATTAAAAAGGCCACCGAAAATGTCTGGATGTATTGGTGCACCACGTGAAGGCGTCTTTTTCAGCACCAAGCCTCAGGTAACGAAGGGATCAAGAGAACTTAAAAGACTACATAAATACACCAGTTAGTGGAAAAATGCCTTGTGTATTCCAAACCAGTGCTGTGTTGAAGGATTAAATAAGGAATATATATTTAGCGGTAATTATGGCGGTGCACAGTTAAGCTAGATCATGCCGTTTAAGTCTGTCTATATGGTGAGGTCTTTATCGCTCTATTTTGACACATCACAAGCATTTACGTATTGCTTAGGGGAGAGTTGTTCTTAATGCAAAGGGTTAATGAAGGTCTTACTCAACTATGACGTATATAAATTATCTTGCAAACTATATAAACTCACAAGGAAAACAAGACTGAGAAAGAGAACTCATTATATTGCAAGGATTAAGGAGAATGGTTGTTACATTTTTCCTATAATGTTGTTGGAGAAAGAGAGAGAGAGAGAGAGAGAGAGAGAGAGAGAGAGATTTCCTATAATGTTGTTGGAGAGAGAGAGAGAGAGAGAGAGAGAGAGAGGGAGGGAGAGAGAGAGAGAGAGAGAGAGAGAGAGAGAGAGAGAGAGATTTCCTATAATGTTGTTGGAGAGAGAGAGAGAGAGAGAGAGAGAGAGAGAGAGAGAGAGAGAGAGAGAGAGAGAGAGAGAGAGAGAGAATGTTCTGTATATGATGGTGCTGATATAATCGACCAGTGGTATTAGCAAGCGGTGGTGTTCATAAGTGAGAGTGGATGAGTGAGTCGGAGTGTAACAAAGTGTGTGAGAGAGTGGGAGAGTAAAAGAGAGTGTGTGAGAGAGTGGCAGAGTAAAAGAGAGCGTGTGAGAGAGTAGGAGAGTAAAAGAGAGTTTGTGAGAGAGTGGGAGAGTAAAAAAGAATGTGTTAGAGAGTGTGTATGTGATACTGAATACGTTAGTGTGAATGTTAGAACAAATTAGAAAGTGTGAGAGTGGCTGAGAGCGTGAAATTGAACTACACGGAGTCATTTAGCTAGAATGTGAGAGAAAGAGTGAGTGAGAGTGGCAGGCTGAGTGAGAGGTCATTAAGCAAGTGAAAGAATTCTGTAATTATACGAAATAATAATATAATTCTATGAACTGGAGAATGAGAGTCCTTCTGTGTGAATAAATGAGAGGCTAAGTGAGACAGAAAAAGCGCAGATGTAAGAGGTTGAGTGAGGATGAGAGATGCAACTGGCAAGTGAAGCTGAGTACGTAGGTGTTTAGGTGAGATTGAGCGAGTGAATAAGGGTGAGAGACTCCTGGTGCAAACTACACACACACACACACACACACACACACACACACACACACACACACACACACACACACACACACACACACACACACACACACACACACACACACACACACACACACACACACACACACACACACACACACACACACACACACACACACACACACACACACACACACACACACATTTTATATATGTGTGTATATGGAATGGTTCTACTGTAGTATAATCGGCCTGTGAAATAATCGCCGAGTGGTGTTGGGTGGTGCGGCGAGGGGCAGTGTTTAAGCTATTTCTGGTCATGAATAATTAATCCTATTTGTCCGGCAGTGGTAATGGCTCGGCGCAGTATTTTGCTTTTTGCTCCCGTCGCCTCGAATCGGTTACGGGGACAGGTTAAGCATCAAGCACTTTATATTCGAGGGGAAAAGGGAGGAAACAAAAGCAGAATTTGGCCGACCAGCAGCAGCGAGAAAAGTTGAAACAAGACACTTTCTGCATTTATTTGGTGGTGTTTCGCTTCAACTTATAGTGTACTGAATTTAAAAATTTTCACTTTCATGACATTTATTGTTTGTTTCAGTAAAGGCTGCCAAAAGATGAGAATCTTTTTTCAGATTTCACAGAGCAATGAGAATAGTCAGTTTGATTGCATCATATGGTATCTGTACTTCCTCTTATTTGTTTCCCTACGCCAAAACCAGGGGGTAAATATTCAGATCAACATGGGCTAATACCAGTCATACAGTTTTTTCTGCTTGGCCTAATAGCCGACCATTGATACTGAGCTAGATCTTCACAAGAATATAGTGCCAGTCATGAATAAATGCCATGGAAAGAACAGAGAGTCGCAGTATTGCGTTATTCTACCTTCAGACTAGAGCAAACAAGCTGCAAAAGGAGGAAAAATCTCCTGCAGGTCAAGGTGGATGAACTGTAGTCTCTTCCAGGATAGTGGGAAGTACTCTCTCCTCAGCGCACGAATTTATGCATCGTGTGAGTGGACTGGGCATGCAGTTAACGTGTATCCGAGCCTTTCATGATGGCGCTGCGAGGGGACGTGAATCATAAAGGCAGTATTTACCCGCGTAGGTAGAGTCACGGGGAGAAGTTCGTTTTAGTTCCTCTAGTCCGATGAGGTATTTTAATAGAATTTCTGATTTTATTCTAGCTGTTTTTAGACGATTGTATTCAGTGTAGGGTCACCTTTCCTCAAGCGTCAGTTTTTTTTTTTTCCATTTTCCCTTGCTGTGTACTCCAGTTTCCTAGCGAATAAAAATTTTACATGCAACACCTTCCATCGCTACAGCCGACAAGGACGTGTCGGGTAACTTTTAACTGTAAGTATGCAAACACCAAGATTGTATTCATAATCCCTCGTAACATGTGAATAAGAGTACTTGTAAATACCGTTGCCATCTCCCATAAAACTACCAAGCAATTGATAGTCAGTTTAGAGTGACAAAACTGGAACAAAAACTAAATGATCTATATGAAATGGTTAGGCTTCTTTATAATTACCTCCCCCGGATAAAGGCTGTGGGGACTCAGCCAGTACGATGGTTAGGATTCTTTATAACTACTTCCCCTGTTCCTGGGTAATAGAGAGTCCCATTCTTCATATCCTCAACTAGCCCTCTGCCGGGGCCAAATAGGCGCTTCCCCAAAATTACCTGTGAAACTAGGTGGTGGACGGCTTTCCATGTTTCAGTACATCATGGAAAGGCTCTCTTAATACTCTCTTTGCTCTTCAGTCATGGGTGGCAAGAGCGAGTCATGGTTGCCAATTTATCTCCAAATTTCGAGGAAGTCACGTCTAGTGTACCTAAATACAGAAGTTGGCACGGCCTTTTTTTTTTTTTCAGTATTGTAGGGATTTTGTACAGACTTTGGTAATATGGTTTATTCTAGATGGCATAAAGGGCTTCGTGGCAGTTTTCCTTCAACGGTTTATCAAGCATAATGCAAATTTTTATCATCTTCTACGATACTAAGGCAAACAATATGCTAAAAACAAATAAATATAAAGACCTTGCATAAATCGTCACGAAAAATATGCCACGAAATCTTCTATGCCAACTAATAAAAGGCCTAATACTTTTAGCGAATTCTTGGATTCTGGGTATGTAGCAAGAGCCTAGCACCTTTTTATTCGTCAACTCTAATTTAGAGCTTTTGACTCCTGATACAGAGTGACATTTTTTTTTTTTTTTCAGTTAAATCTAGCTAAATTTTCTTTTGGGGGAACATTTTAGTGATACTCTACAGTAGAGACTATAGCAGTTCTATTCCCATTTCTGAAGTTTGAAGTGTCTAGCAACGGCCTAGTACCTTCTCATTGGGCAGCTCTGAACGACGTAGCAGGCACGGGTTAGACGGTATTCAGCGGGCTTGAGGATTTTCATGCCTCGACCCAGCAAACCGCCAGGTGTAATCACGAAAATCACATGCCGCCACTTCTTAAACCTGTTTGACGGGGTGGGATAGCTTATGGAGATCCGGGAGTACTAATCTTGGCAAAACTGTCCATCAAGTGTGAGTTACGGCAGGGGGAATGTCCGCTTGTGCTCATTATGGCGTTGTAATTTATCCAGAATGGCTTACCAGTCTCAGGTGTAAGAAAAAAAATGGGCAAAGTATTATGAGTGTGAAATCTTTTAGTGTTTGTGAGTAGTTTTCAGTTTTCTATTAAATTTCATGCACGTTATACTACAGGGAACTAGAAATTAATTGAGATGTAAGAATGTTGTGATTTAATTTGTCCCAAATGGCTTTCCAGTCAAAGATGTTAAGGGAAAACTCAATTTTATGTAGGCTACTTATCAAATATTTAGTGTTAGGATGAGAGAGAGAGAGAGAGAGAGAGAGAGAGAGAGAGAGAGAGAGAGAGAGAGAGAATTACATAGAACAAGATATATACATTAATAGTGACGTAGGTTGCATCAATAACGTACACAGAAAAAATGACAACGACGATAACCTGCTCTTCCACGCATCCCAACCCTGTTCAACATAACTACCACCATCAACATCATTTCACCACAACAACCATCAACAAAGACAACAACTACTGTACCACAACTTGATAACTACAAAAACCAGAACAAGGTCTTTCACCTACCCCTGCCCACTTCAGCTTAACGACCAATATCATCATTTCCCCACATCCACTACCCCCACGAACTACTACAACTGCTACAACTTGCTAAAACTGCAGTAACTAGCAGCAAGTCCTTCTGCTCCCTACCCACCCGCCCCTTCCACATTCCAGATTCCTTCAGTATAACCACCAGCATCATCATTTCACCACAGCTACCACCATCACCAACTACTACAACTTGCTAAAACTACAGTAACCAGCAACAAGGCCTTCTGCTCTCCACCCTCCCATCCCTTCCACCCTCAAACTTCCGTCCGTGAATAACAAAATAGCCCTGTCGGTAAAGTTGCAGGGGAGCAGTTTTTCATAGTGTCGCATATATATTACAGGGGCACGACGAGTTGCCAGGAGTTTCGGGATGGAGAGAGACAAGGAGGATGGGGGCGGGGGGAGAACGTGAGGAGAAGGCGAGAACGTGAGGAGGAGGGAGGTGAAAGAAGGGAAAGGAGACGCAAAGAAATGGGAAAGGTTTGAAAAGAGGGGAAAGGAGATGGAAAATAGAGGGGAAAAAGAGTTGAAAGGAGAGGAAAAGGGAATGCAAAGATACCCAGTAAGCACTTTGATTATCAGTAGTGAAAATCTCAAAAGGAAGGTGAAAGAAGGGAAATGGGAAATCATTTGATATTTTGAAGATTAGAATGTCAAATGGCGGTGCAACGAAGGAGGAAACAAGAATGAAAAATTATTCCTAGATATTCTTGACTGAGAGGGAATTCAGTTACATTTCAGTTCTTTCATCTTAACTAGGCCCAGATTTTTACCCATTTGCAGGTTTTTTCACGAAGTCCAGTGGCAGAATAAGACAATACTACGGCTTTGCTTCCTTTCCGTAGTATTTCTTTGTGACTAGTACCATATTCTAATGTTATTCTCTTGCTACGGCTTAGCATTCAAATAGAGAAATGGAAAATTTAGGCCAAGCTAATATGAAAAGAGCATAGTCGTTGGACTGAGCGGGAATTTAAAATATGCTGAAAACGCAGCATGATTAAAATTAATACAAAAACATTCATGTGACGCTATGTACTCTTGATAATGCAAGAATTGAAATGCTGTTAGACACTTTGGACCAAGCAGAATTCAAAGTATTCTGAACACAAAGATGGGAAGAGAAATTCATATGATTCCTGGTACTTTGGGTTGCTGGGGAATTCAAAATGCTCGGAAAACATAGGACTGAGGACACCGGCAGCCAAAAAATAAAAGTCACGGAGCTGGAGTTACTAAGAAGTTTCCGCATATATTACGTGATTTTTTTTTTTTTTTACTTTTAGAGAAAATGACTAGGTACTGGGCCAGTCTCACCACGCAGTACGATGCTGTTAGTGTGTCAGATGTCAACATAGGTGAGAGAAAACATTATAAATAACGACAGAATATTTTGCTGACATCTGATTTACACATTTTGCTGCGAAAGAAAGAGTGTCAAAGTTCCTCTAGAAACTGCTTTATTTTCCGTCTATTGTAATAATAAAGTGATTAAGTAAATACTGATACTGCCAGATTTTTTTCCAGTCTACAAGAAACTCTTCAGACTGGTGGGTCTTGTATATAGATAACTCCATCACCTACAGAGGTCCTCCCTTAAGTGAACAAAAATCATTCAACTGTTGCATGATTGGTATATAATATGATTTATTTAAGCGGGTATTGATTAGTTTATAGGTTATTAGGATTTGACGAAGTTTTTGTGTGCTGAAAAGGAACTGTACAATTATCATTCCTTGCTGCGTCTTCTCTAGTATTATACCATGTGACTCCAGACGATGATGATAAGCTGAATTTTAGCTGCAAAAGTTTGAGATTAATATAGTCATCATTACTTATAGTCAGGGTAACTTTAGTATTCTCCTTTTGCCAAACGAGAAGCACCTCTTCAATTGAGAATGAGTCACAAGAGTAAAAATGCTAAGGAAAAACACAAGCATTGTAGGTATTTGTTGCAGATACATATCATCTGAAGTAAAGATAGACACTGCATCTGTGAAAAGACGTGTGTATTGAGAGCAACACAAGGTTGGGCAAAAAAGAGAGTCCTTGTGCGAGGCCGGAATATCTGAATGGAGGGAAACACGATCAAAGCGACGAGTTGGAAGAATACACAAACGGAAACCCGCGGACGTCCTTGTAAAGGCAGTTGTGAAAAAAATGCAGGAATATATAAATAAATGAATAAAAGGCATTATCAGAATTTTAGTCAATATTGATATCAAAGCTCATTTCACATTAATCCAAGTCAATAAATGTGCAAGTGGGATAAACGAACTAATATAACTGGGAAGCGGAGGAGGTAGGGCAATTGAGGTTAGAGCTTTGATCCTAGGCCAGTTATCTACGATGTATATCCTACGGGAGCAAGATATGGTGGAAATCTGGACATATACAGGGTACTTCAAATGTTGCCCACGTCTTGCCTCTTAGTCGACGAATTCTCATGTGTTGTGGGGGCGGTACAATCAAGGTTACCATTGTGTACACTGCGTTCTTTTCTAATTTCCATAATCCCTTTCATGCTTCATAATATCTGCTTTTAATACATGCAGTGATTGCACGGCTTATGAGCAGCGTCATGAGGTAGTTGAAATATCTATATACCTCATACCACCTGACAATTCTTTCCATGCAACACACAACATAATCCAGGTGGTGCAGTGTATTCTGTCATATGTAAGGCAGTGATTTAGCTACTTAGTTAAATCATGGCCAGAAATTCTTTCAGGGGGGTAAAACCAAAAAAAAAAGTAAAGTCGAGTGGTGACAGAAAGACAGACATTATTCCAGGGAAGAAATACGTCCTCAGGATAAGGAGGCAAGAAACACTATCTGTGAACCCCTTCCCCCCAAGAAGGTATTCGTGTTTCATTCTGGGGGGGAGGAGGGAGAAAAGGAGATGAAGGATGAGATGAAAGGATGGAGTAAAAAGATACATGAGAGAGGAGGCGTAAAGTGGAGAGAGGGCAGCCAAATAACAAAAGGAGAGGGCAACATGGAGGCGATTTGTTTGTGGCCACTTCTTACGGCATTAAGGCCTCTGGCTATAGATTGATTCTGGCTAATCCTATATAAAATTATTTTACTTAGGTTTTTTGGATATGTCTCCTGAGTAATGGAGTCAAGAAACACAACTGAAGATAGATTTTCAAGACGTGGACTCTGAAAATAGGGAAGAATATCCAGCCAACTGGGGAACATCGAGGGGGGGGGACAAAAAAAAACAAGCGAGTGTCAAGCGACCCAGGACGTGGATGGGAAAACTGATGGTGGGGAAGAATTATGACGGCGTGTGAGTGGGAGGGTGCGTGGGAGGTGGGGAGGGAAGTGGGGAAAGTGGGGAAGGAGGGGGAGAAACAGGGAGAGAGTGGGGAGCCGTGGGAGAGGTGGGAAGAGGGGGAGATTGGTGATGGAGAAAGGGGTGGAAGAAGAGGGAACAGGAGAGTGGAGAGGGTAAGAGGTGGACTGAGGAGGAGAGTGGGGATAGGTGGGTTTGGAGGGGCAGGGATTGAGAAAAAGTGGGAGGATGGTTGAGAGAATGAACAGGTAAACGAAGAGGTAAATGAAATGGAGAGCTGATGAAGATCAATAATTAATTCACACTTATGGGGTTCCTTCCTAATTAAGCAAGATTAAAACACATAAAATAAATAGTCACTAGGTTAATTTGATATATAAGGACTTGACATGGTTCTGAGATGGTGAAAAAGAGCTATTAACCTTACAAGAATTAACCCATAGAGTACAAAGACATTTCCATATGTTTTTCTAGCTACACTACGACGGTAATACTTCAGGTACGAACGTCCTCTCGCACTGAAGGGGTTCCTGAAGGCTTGCTTTAACCCTTTCAGTTCCGTACGTCTCTCATAAGCCAAATATTATCTTTAACAGGTAGCAACTTTAAAAATAAACAAGACATACTTTGAGTAAAAACATGTGGTGAATGTGAAAGAAATGTGTTTGTTGGTGGGGCATGATTTATTCACTAGAGCTGCCACGCCTCTAAGGAAGAACAAGTACAACTCTCTCTCTCTCTCTCTCTCTCTCTCTCTCTCTCTCTCTCTCTCCGCACACACACACACACACACACACACACACACACACACACACACACACACACACACACACACACACACACACACACACACACATCATAAGTTTTGCAATGCGTTGATGGGTTGACGTGCAGTTGAGTACAGCAGTTAGCAAAAAGTTTGGCATGGTTCTGCGTGAAAAAATTACAACTTGCAACAGAGGTAGCAACGTGCCCAAAAAGTGTTGCCTGAATTAGGGATGCATACTGTACTGTAGATAAGTTAGGAATGTGGTGTGGATGAGCTGGCGGAGTTAGGGACAAAGTTTAGTTAGAAATGTGGTGTGGATGAGATGGTGGAGTTAGGAATGTGGTGTGGATGAGCTGGCGGAGTTAGGGAGAAAGTTTAGTTAGAAATGTGGTGTGGATGAGGTGGTGGAGTTAGGAATGTGGTGTGGATGAGCTGGCGGAGTTAGGGACAAAGTTTAGTTAGAAATGTGGTGTGGATGAGATGGTGGAGTTAGAAATGTGGTGTGGATGAGCTGGTGGAGTTAGGGACAAAGTTTAGTTAGAAATGTGGTGTGGATGAGGTGGTGGAGTTAGAAATGTGGTGTGAATGAGGTGTTGGAGATAGGAATGTGGTGTGGATGAGGTGGTGTAGTTAGCAATAGGTGTGGATCAGCTGATGGAGGTAAGAATGTGGTGTGGATGAAATGATGGAGTCAGGAACGTAGTGTGGATGAGCTGGTGAGTTAGGACTATGGTGTGGATGAGCTACTGAATGAATAAGCTTCTGGTGATTGCGATGATGATGATGATGCTTGTGCTCCAGCTGATGATGATGATGGTGATGATGATAAACCACTCATAGAAATAGTGTTAGACCCTCTAATTCTCTCACAGCCACGACGAGAGAGAGAGAGAGAGAGAGAGAGAGAGAGAGAGAGAGAGAGAGAGAGAGAGAGAGAGAGACTTTAATTACTAATTTAGGAGGACTGAATATGAAGGATAATCTCTCTCTCTCTCTCTCTCTCTCTCTCTGTCTATCTTCATATACATCACAAAATTCTCAGTTTCTAGAGAGTGTAAGAAACCAATTACTCGAAATATTGCCCGCAAAGAAACTATTTATTTCTTACGTTGCTAAAACCTTAATTACAACTAGTGAAATACGGTATGAGTTATATTTACTACAAATACGTCTCTAAGATGGCTTGGGTTTTCTTGACGAATCTCGAACTTCTGAAAGCTTGTGTGTGTGTGTGTGTGTGTGTGTGTGTGTGTGTGTGTGTGTGTGTGTGTGTGTGTGTGTGTGTGTGTGTGTGTGTGTGTGTGTGTGTGTCTGTGTGTGTCATAAGAAGTGCTGTGACGGTCATTAGTTCCGCTCTTTGCATATTGTTTCTAAATGTATTAATATCTTGTCGAACTGACCATTCATAATGTCATAAATCATACTACTACTATTACCACTAATAATAATAATAATAATAATAATAAACGGAGTCTCTTCGTGTACGCCGAACCAAGTACTTGTAAAGGAGATACAGAAAATCAGATATGTTCTCAGATTTCTTTTTTGAAGCCTATGATATGGATCCCAATTCTCTCCCCTTAAGCCTAGGACGTGACAAGCGAACAAAACTCTCATTATAAATATATTTGTCTTCTAAACGTTTTCCAAGGACCACACCGAGGCGGCCGTATCAAGTGAATGGCTTCCTTTTTTTATAACTATTATTTTTTCATGTCGTGCTGCCGTAGAAGGGAGACTAGGCCTAGCTGAGTAAGGCATATCTTTGTTCGTATGTGCTGTATATATTTTTATTTTTCAGGCACGAGACCCTTCGCTCGTAGATTTTAGCCATTTTAGCGTATATTTGGGCATTGAAGCTCAGGGATCTCTCTAGTAGTTTTGTAATTATTCTTATTATTTACTGGTTCTTATATTTGTTCGTATTCTTTTGTAACTTTTATTCCTGTTCATGTTCTTGTTCTTCTTCTTCTTATTATTATTATTATCATTAGTAGTAGTAGTAGTAGCAGTAGTAGTAATAGTTGTAGTGGTAGAAGTAGCAGTAGTAGTAATTAAGTTGAAATAAAAAAAGACGTCATTAGAGGGAAGAAGTTTATAATGCAGCCATAAAAATTGTAACAGGGAAGGCCTCAACAGCGTCATTTATAATGAGACCAAACCCTGTCTTCGTAGGTGAGATTACTGTCCTGAGTAGCGGTGTGGGGGAGATCACCTGGAAATTAATTATGCAAATGGGTGGTAATTTTTAGTAGGTGAGAGGCAGGTGGGAGAGGTAAGGAAAGGGGAGAGAAGGATAGGGGAAAGGTGAGAGAGGGTTAAGGAAGAGGTGAGGTAAGGGTAAGGGAAGATGAAAGGGATGGGAAGGGGGAAGCAAGGCATAAGGAAAGAGGAGAGGAAGGGGTAGGGAAGAGAGAGGGGAAGAGGAGAAGGAGGGGTATGGGAAAAGGAAGGGCAGAGGAGAGATGGGAATATGGGTAAAGTTAAAGATGGTAGTGGTAAGCCCTTTGCATCTGATCATGTGGTAAAAAGTTTCATTTACAGAATCATATACTTTAAGGTTTGATGATGAAACTTTTGTCATGAAATGTTGCATAGAAATATTAGAAAACGTAACAGGGGTCGGTAATTGTAACAAATAGTATATTTTATTTTCCCATTTCCCACGATGTTACATAGGTGGTTGCGATTATCATGAAAAAATAACATAAACTAGAGTTCAGAAGATGAAAATGTAATGTCTTTCAGTGCCTTTTATTCCTTTAAGTCGTGCAAAACTAAACTCAGGAAACGAAAATGCATTGTCTTCTATTCCTGGAGGTCTTGCCTGAGTGGAGTTGGGGCCCTCCGAGACAACAGTGCATCGAGGAGGCACCGCTGGCGATAATCAAAACCCATAAATCCCTCCCTAACCAATGACAGTAAAAGAGATTGGACCCATTCCCCAAGTGTCACAGAGCCTCGGTATCCTTCACGTAAAGGAATTGCTGGGAATCTCTGTTTACTTTTGTTTTTACCTAACCTAACACAGCCTAACTTAAACTAATCTAAACCTAACTTATATCTAGCCCAGCTTAGAACTGTCCTGAACCTACTCCAGTCTGATCCAACCTAACCTACCCTATCCTAGCATAACCGAACCGAACCTAAGCCGTTTGTTTGTTCCTCCATCTGCTGTGCTGTTATATTTAGTTTGGGCCTGGCTTCCCGCCAGTCAAACGTAGGCACTTTTATTTTACAACTGCACGGACAGCTTCAACCCTTGTGCCCTGTCATTTCACACACCGACCCAAGCCTCCTGCCTCCCTCCCCCTCCCCTTCACCCTCCTCTCCACGTCACTCGTGAAGGCTACCTTAATCCAGTATGCTGACCACTTCACCTCGATAGCGGATTTTCTCACTTATCTCTGCCATCTTTGAATGGTTTTATTCTGCTTGGGGGAGACTTTTTTTTATTGAATTGGTTCGATAAAGCCTCCGTTAACCCATTCACTGCAGGAGATCTAGAAGCTAAACAAGATAGCGTGAAGTTAGCTTAATAATAGTAATAATAATAATAATAATAATAATAATAATAGTAAAAATAGTAGTAGTAGTAGTAGTAACAACTAACTATTCATGTTGTTTTTTACCTTTCCCTCTAGTGTATCCATTCCTATCCCTGGTTTTCCGTACCTAACCCCACCCCACCTGGAGATGGAAAAAAAAAAAAAAAGAGGCAGGATAATAATGATGATGATGACGATGAAAGACGTCAGCAAACTAAAGAAATAATATGGTACGAGGTCACCTACGTCCCTGGAAATCATTAAATTATCGAAACACCTGCAGCCACATCTGGGAACCTCTGACCAACGTGGAAAGAGGCAAAATCTCCACTCCGATTGGCGTGTCCTAACCATTAGACCACCAGGTTCGTTTATGTATATAGGTGTGCATAGCTGTGGAGGAGGAGGATATTAATTAATGCAGATGGAGTTCAGTTTGAGCATTAAACACGTAAACTACTTGCAATGAACACATGGAACCGATTTTGCAAACTATCACTGCACCAGCAACGACTATTACCCCCTTAAGCCCAAATGAGTTTAACTATATCTTTGAACTTCCCGAATATTTTACTTTAGGATAGATCTCTCGAAGTTTAGAGGAAGGTAAAGGCTGCACATAACCTGTCCAGTTCCAAAAGTCTAAAATGTTAACTCTGTATATATATAACTAGGATTATATAATGATACTGTAATTCTTTAAAAGGGACTTAACAATTCTTTATCATCATTTGCTGTGTCTGCATAAACGCATGTATAGAGTTTCTCATTACTGTATAGTCTCATTAAGACGCAAATTTATACGTGTAATGTACGGTTAGGAAAAATTGGTATATGGTTACCCGCGTGATTTTATTATACATACAGGGTAGGGCACGAAATTTTAATCTATTATACGTCAAGAAAACTGGATACCTACTTTAGTCAGTCCATTTATTCTATTTGTAATATTCTGTCGATTTCTTTGATGTCATATACAAAGACAATCAGTAGGTAGCGTAAGAGAGCAGAAGAAAATGTATGCATTCTCACTTGCACATGTAATCACACACTAACGGGCATATATGTACTGTACGCATGCACATTCTCTCTCTCTCTCTCTCTCTCTCTCTCTCTCTCTCTCTCTCACACACACACACACACACACACACACACACACACACACACACACACACACACACACACACACACACACACACACACACACACACACACACACACACACTAATAACGACGGTAATTGGGTTGCTCTCCACCAGCTAATGATTCCTCCACTCTCCCTGCCTAGCCAGTAACCCAGCTAAGAGGCTTTCCACCTGTCATTTTTTCCAGGTGTATAACTATCTTGGCTTGCATGGGTTTATGTGTGTTTCTCTGTCTCTGTCTGTCTGTCTGTCTGTCTGTCTGTCTGTCTGTCTGTCTGTCTGTCTCTGTCTGTCTGTCTGTCTGTCTGTCTCTCTCTCTCTCTCTCTCTCTCTCTCTCTCTCTCTCTCTCTCTCTCTCTCTCTCTCTCTCTCTCTCTCTCTCTCTATCAGTTTATATACATACCAGCACTGTGATGTTTATTTGTGAATATCATATACTTCTGTTACTAGCTGAACCCTGATTCTTGTTTGGTCGTTTTAGTACATTGAACTTAGAGGCTTAGAGTCATTCCCCCAACATCCTGGATAAGCCGACAAACGCTAAAGGCTCAGAGGGAGAGGGGAAGAATGTACAAAGAAAGGCATGAGGACGCGCGCGTGTGTGTGTGTGTGTGTGTGTGTGTGTGTGTGTGTGTGTGTGTGTAAGAGAGAGAGTGAGGTAGAGACAGAGAGAAACAGAGAGAGAATTCGAGAAAAGGTAACACATATTTGACTGCCATTTGGGGAAAAAAAGAAAAATGGAAAATACCAAGATTCCATTATGTTTTTGTGTTTTGTTTAGTTTTGTGTTTTTCGTGCATAGTTTTCGTATCAAGTATTGAAAGAGAAGGTCAGAAGGTAATTAACTATTCGTCTTTCTGGAATCGACGCTGTTTGTCAAAAAGAATACACTCGAGGTTGAAAAAGGATTGATAAGCTAATTGCCGTTTCGTTTACCTTCCCTAATGCTGTAAGAGAGAGAGAGAGAGAGAGAGAGAGAGAGAGCAGATACAGAGATATACACAATTTCTTTCATTTACAAACACATTAAGCAGTAAGAGAGCAAGAAAGGCCGGTAGAAAAGAGACGACCACAGAGAGAAACAGAGAAGAGACGAGGGAAAACAGAATCACTCCACACGTCATATGCAAACACCAGAATCTGTGTGTGTGTGTGTGTGTGTGTGTGTGTGTGTGTGTGTGTGTGTGTGTGTGTGTGTGTGTGTGTGCGCAGGGGGACGCACAAGTAGCTCTCTATTCACCGCCAAACATTTGTCTCTATAGGAAAAATGGAAATCGATGCCAGTCTGGTTACTGGGTTCCGACACACAGACTGCGGATGGTGTGAGGCGAGTTTGTATGTGTCGTGGAGGGCAACGCGGGGAATGGAAAAAGGAAAACGATTTATGTATCTTTCAAGGTGTCTTTCTGTCTGCCTGTCCCTCTCTCTCAATAATTTTTCTTTGGGTTTGTACGCGCTAGTGCTTGAGACTTCAGGGGAAAAGGAAATTGTATCGCATTCGGTTGTTTCTGATTCCATATTCTGTGATTCTCTCTCTCTCTCTCTCTCTCTCTCTCTCTCTCTCTCTCTCTCTCTCTCTCTCTCTCAGTAATTTTTCTTCCTTCTGATCATGCTTCCTTTTTTCCACATTATTTTTCTTACGGCTTCTCACGCTATTCCCCTCTTTCCACTTTATTATTCTTAACTCTTACCCTCTTGTCGTCCTTCTCTTTTTACGACCCCCCCCCTCTCTCTCTCTCTCTCTCTCTCTCTCTTTCTCTCTCTCACACACACACACACACACACACACACACACACACACACACACACACACACACACACACACACACACACACACCTCGAGCTACTCCCCTCTTACAACTTCCCTTTCCCACTCTCCTCCCCTCTCATTACCCTTCCTTGCATATCCCTACACACCTTTGTTTGCACATCCTTTCCATAGGCAGAGATCGCCTGTAGGTTGAATATATGGTTATGTTTGATAGTAGTGAATATTAAATGAAAAATTGCGGCATGGTAATGAAGTGGTTAAAGATTTGTGGATTAAATGTGTGTGTGTGTGTGTGTGTGTGTGTGTGTGTGTGTGTGTGTGTGTGTGTGTGTGTGTGTGTGTGTGTGTGTGTGTGTGTGTGTGTGTGTGTGTGTGTGTGTGTGTGTGTGTGTGTGTGTGTGTGTGTGTGAGTGTTCATGTGCGTGTGTGAAAAATTATGCATGTGTCTATGAGTGAATGTGTCTTTACTGTGTGTGTGTGTGTGTGTGTGTGTGTGTGTGTGTGTGTGTGAGAGAGAGAGAGAGAGAGAGAGAGAGAGAGAGAGAGAGAGAGAGAATTTTTACCTCTGTAGGTGTATGTCAATCAGTATGCGAGATTGTGTGTACCAATGAAAGTGCACTTGTATGTTCCAGAAGCAAAGAACAGGCACCATTACAATGATTTATGTTTCGTGCCAATGGAAGTGCATGAGACGAAAATATGAAAGGCAACTGCAGATGGAGACAGTGCATAATATTTTCACTCATTCATTTTTATGGCCACGACAGCAGTGATATTTCTTCTCAGTAACGTAACGTAATTTTTTAACATGACTCACCCTCAGCTGCATAATACGATTTGGCATTAGGTGGAATAGAACACAAGAGCTGTCTCGAGAATGAGAGGAGCATTACCATAACTCCTTTTGCTCTATCTGGGCCAAAAATTGCCATCCATACACCTTGAATACTGAGTTGTATCAGGAGGTATGCACTTGAATGTGGTGCTAGTCACAAAGAAGTGCTCTGGAAAGAATGTAGAACCCTAGTATTGTCTTTTTCTGCCACTGAGCTACGTGAAATACCGGTAGTATGCTAAGGGATGAAGAACTGTGCCAAGGAATGCATGAACTATGGTACAGGTATTAGCACTTTCTGAATCAAGTGACGCATTCTCAGCCATGTAAAATCGTCTGAAGTTAACTGGAAGAGAAATCTAGAGTTGTACCGATGATGAAAGTGTTCAGTATATTGTTGCTACCTACAGACGATTTTTTTTATTAGGGGAGATGTCCGGCAGTGCAACGGTTACTTAAAGCAGCATAATCCCCTCAGTTTAACATGTCTTCAAATATTAAAGTTTTCAGTTCCAATCATTCTCTTCAGTTCAATACAGATTTATATATTCTTGCTGTCATCAGAGTAACAGATCAGAGGGTCAGTATATACATGTTTTTTTTTTTAATTGGTAAAGTGATTTCCATTCCCAGGCTATTGCCTCCTTACACAACAATTCCCCCTTTCTCCATGAATGTAACGACGTCTAGAGTGTCTAACAATTCCCGTAGCCTCTATAAAGAGCCCCAGTAACTTTCTATTTATCCCTGTAAGTGCTCGGACTTAAGGAAACTTCAACAGCTCCCAAGAACTTTCCATCCCTGACATGGCCCTCTTCCCTGCTTCCATCTTCCCCATTTTCCCCACCCCCTACCACGCCACTTGATGCCCTTGTTATTATAATATTCTTTTTCAATGACTTTACGACACCAAGAAGGCCCACTAATCTCTCCACCTCTATAAAAAGTTTCAGTAGCGTTCTTTCCCTGTAAATGTTCGGAAAAATCAATACACATTTAAGGACGCCCTAAAAATAGCAGTTCCCTCTTCCATCGCCCCGTTCCTCTGTCTTCCAAACCAACACTTCATATCCTTTTAGAAATAATATCTTTTTTTATAAAATAGAGTGTACTTTTCTCCCTCCAAAGTCGTCAGTGGTTTCTTGTACCTTCCATTTTTTCCCTCCAGCATTCAGTTGTTTCCTCAATTAGTGTAACGACCTACAGAGTGCCCAAAAATTCCTCCAACATCTTTATAGAGTCCAGAAACGTTCTGTCTTTCTCTGCAAATTTTCGGATTTTGGGACATTTCATTACTCCCTCAGGAAAGTCTCCCTCGTTCCCCACCTACTTACCCTGATATAACCCTTCCCTCCACCATCCTCTCTCTCCCTCTGTTCTCTTTTTACCTTATTTCTTCTCCTTCTGTCCATCTCCCCCTTTCCCTCTACCCCCCACTCTTTCTACCCTCTTTCAGTTCCTATTCCCGTTTTTCTCTCCCCCATTCCCAATCCCCCAAATTTCTCTCTCCAGTTCCCGCTACTTCCATTCCTTCTCCTACCTCCCTCGCTCCCCTCATTCCATCTCCCTATTCCCTTTATTTCCCCATTCTCTCTGCCCTCTCCTCATTCTTCCCCCCCCCCCCCTGTCCCCCATCTTACTTCCTTTCCTCCTTTAGTCCACTCTGTCATTCCCCTTCCCCCTCCCTCTACCTTCTCTCTCATTCCCTTTCCCCATTCCCGACCCCCCTCCTCATTCCTTCTTCCAGTCAAGCCCCTTCCTCATCCTCTTTCTTCCTTCTGCCTTCCCCCTCATTCCCTCTTCATTCCATTCTTTCCCCATATACCCTCTTCCCATTACCTGTTTCCCCATTTCTCTTCATCCCAATTCTCTCTTCCACATTTCCCCTATCCCCCTTAATTATTTCCTCCCCCTTCCCTTGCCCTTCTTCCCCCCATCCAACTAACACCTGATACCCTTTTCTATTAAGCTCCCTCGGTAAACTTAATCCAACTCGCGGCATCTCCTTTCCTTATATATTGCAGGGCCGGTGAGGGATAGGCCAAGTTTTCCTGTACGTGTTGTTTGCTGGCGGACCTTCTCTAGGTAGATGGGAGAGAAGGTTGGAGGGAAGGAGGGAAGATATGTAGACATGGAAGGAGAAAAATAGAAGTAAATGAGACAGGAAGAGGAAGAAAGAATTGGAAAATGAAGGGATAGATCAGGTTTTTCTGTACGTGTTGTTTTGCAAAGGAACACTCTTTGTGTAGATGTGAGGGAAGAAGGGAAGAGAGGTATATGAAGGGTGGAATGAGGAGGTAGAGGGGAAGGGATGAGGGAAGGAAGGAGAGGAGGAGGGAGGGAGAGAAGAAAAGTAGATATAGAGGAAGGGAAATGGAGATAAGAAGACAGGAAGAGGGAGAAATATGAATTAGAAGGGATACACTTTTTTTTCCTGTCGCTGTTGCTTCTGGAGAGGCAAAAAAATGTTCAAGTGCAAAAGACAGAACACTAAGAGTAGAGACTGTGTAAAATAGCTTAGCTAGATAATAAATCCAGATGATGATTTTCCTTTATTAATAACATTCGTCTTTAGGAAGCAAGAACAAAATGATAAAAAATAAAGCCACGGTGCAGAAACGGTGAAAGAAAAAAATATATATATGTACAAATAGAAGCAAATCTCTACCTGGCCTGAAAGCATATTAAAGAATGGGAGGGATAGACGCAAGAGAAGAACACCTACCAGAACTTTTATCCCCCGTGTCACAAACATTAAACAAAAAGGGAAAAAAAGTCATCGCAGTCAAAACAGGAAGGAGTGGAGTCCCCAGAACTTTCGGTCAATGTCCACACCCAACATCTCCCCAGTCGCCCATCCCAGGACACACAACTATCCCTCCCTCCCACAAAACCTCCTGTTTCCGTAGTCTGGATATGGGGAACAGCAACGGGGGGGGGGAGAGAAGGGATAGGGACTGCGAGGAGATGGGACAGAGACTGGGGAAGAGTATGGATAGGAACCAGAGGAGAGAGAGATGTAGACACACAAATATCCCTCCCTCCCACCGATCTCCTCTCTCTCGTTGGGATGTGTGGGATAGGGACTTCAGGACTTAAAGAGAAGGGATAGAAACCGGGGGAGGTAGGTGCACACACAACTATCAGTCCTTTCAGTGACCTCCTGTCACTCGTCAGGATGTGAAAGACAGGAACATGAGAGGGGGAGGTGAAGGGATATACTCAACTATCCATCCTTCCAACAGACTCTCCTCTTTGCCTAGGATGTGGGGGATAGGGACGTGGAAAGCGAGGGGGGAATGAACATACATATCCATCCATTCTCTCTCTCTCTCTCTCTCTCTCTCTCTCTCTCTCTCTCTCTCTCTCTTGTATGCAATCTACATGTCCGTTTCATTGCTTTTCACACTTCATTTTTTTCTTTTGTTCGCCTGTTTCATGGCATGCCTGAATTATATCATGTATTGGGCTAGTAAGTTAATTTGTACTCCCTCGCAAATCATTTTTCATTCACATATCCCCTTCACTCCTCGATTCTTCCATTTTTCACTCATTTTTTCACTCCTTGATTCTCCCATTTTCCTTTCCTTCTTTCTTTCAGTCATCGATTTTTCTGTTTCTCTTTCGTGTGTCCTTTACTCAGAAATTCTCATAATTATTTTCCATTTCTTTGACTCCCAGTTCTCCCATATTTATCTAATGTTTTTCTCTTCGATTCTCCCATTTTCCATCTATATCTGTCTTTTATTCCTCGACCCTCCTATTTTCATGCGCTCCTTCACTTCCTCTCTTCATGTTGGCAGGTTATTCATACTAGAACATCACGGGCTGTCTGCTGAATACTTGAGGGATTAAGAGTTTATCCCTTGCTTATCATCTCATTAGCATTTTTTATAAGATTATACGCGTTTGACAAAAAGCGGACGCAGCCCCAACTTTGGAAGCGAGTATTTTTGACATAAACAGAATTATCTTGTTTCTCTCTCTCTCTCTCTCTCTCTCTCTCGTATCATATGTTAACGCCTCGCTCATTATATTTATATTATTTTCATACATGCTCACGTATGTCCGGAAAAAATACCCAATATACTCAAGGGTGTGGTCCGTCGCCGAGTGTATATATTTCTGATGCTGCTCTAATACTCTCTGGCCTCGTGATCTCCACCTCCGCGTCTCGCATTGCAGTCAGTGACCTGTTTCTTTATTTCCCGGTCTCTGCAGTCTTGTTCAGGCGTGTGAGTGGCTGCCGAAAGTTTTGATATACATGTGCCAGCCATCACCAGTGCCAGTCAGACTTTACTGCCCGTGAAGTTTTATTCATTTATCGCCGGAGTGCTTTACTTTGAAGACATGACGCGTTTTATCCATCAAATCGGAAAATATGAAAAGCTTTACCACGAGCATCACGCGCGGAAATTTGGTATGCATGCACCCACTTTCACCAGTATAAGTCCTGATTTTCTTTTTCCCTATTACGTTTTACCTTCCTAGCGTCAGAATATTCTACTTTGAAGTTATTGCACTTTTCATCCATCATATCAGAGAAAATACTATGCCAAGACACAAGCACCCCACATGGAAGTTTTTTTTATTATTATTATTATTTTTTTTGAAGTTTTGTTAATCTATCGCCAGAATGTTACTCTTTGATATTATTATTTTTAATCCATAGATCTCTTCATTACGATCCCACTTCTGTCTTTTAGTCACTAGATGATGTTATTCCAGCTAACGACGGACGATTTTGTTCAGCTTTTAAAAACGTATCGCAGCCAGAGAGTTACTGTTGCTGAAAGTGATCCCAGTTTACGACAGTCTGAAATTACCTTTTTCTCTGCAGTCAACCAACCTCAGTTTAGGGGATAAGGAGGAAGTTTTGGAGACGTTTACCTAATTGGTTTTGTCGGTGTCACTACGAGAAGGCATCTCTCTCTCTCTCTCTCTCTCTCCATCCAACAGGTAAATATTTACAAACAACTTTATCAAGCACACTCGATTAGTCCCACGTTAGCCTGCCTCAAATTTTCAGGTGAATGTTTTTTTTTTTTTTTTTGACGTGCTGTTGGAAAAAGTGGTGAGGTCGTAATGATGGTATGTCAGTGCATGTTTAAAAGGTCATTACCCTGATATCATGTGACCTTCATAATTGCCTCCATGTTAGGTTCCTACGCCGCATCGTCATACACATTTTATATACATTTTCCACTGTATTTTGTTGACCCACGCTGAAAATATTGATAGTTTTTTTTTTTGTCCCATGTATTTTGTCCTTTCTTACATCAACTTTGGAAATAGTGATTGTTTTTTGTCTTGTGTCACATCATATTACGTCTTACATTGTGCTAGAGAGGGGTGCCTTCACGTGGTGGCACCGAGTTGGAAGGGCAGATCCTCTTCCCGGTAATACTTCCTCCCTGCTCACCGATGGGAGAATCATGACTGCAGGAGGACAGTTTCAGCCCCCAGTCCACCGGGTAAACGCTTAACAATGGCTTCAGCTTTTTTTTTTTTTTTTTTATGCCTTGAAAAACTGATTTTTATGTTATTTTGCTAATTTCTGTTACGTTTTTGCTCCATTCTACTAATGATTTAAAAACATGTCAGGTCTGTCATATGAAGGCAGACCGATTATAATTCCTACATTGCTTCTTCTGTATTATTACTGAATCGAGCTACAAAATAGACATGAACTCTTAGAGTTTCACCTTTCATATTGAGCTTGTTGAATTTAGTATGTACTTTACACCATACATATTGCACTGAGGTCCGTCTGTTGCGCTGACCGATCTTGTGTGTTGAGGGGACGGCTAGTCTGCTTTTGGGAAGGGCGAAGACATACTGGCTGCTTCACAGAATTATTAATCAGTCATGCAATCAGTGGACATCAAAAAAAAAAAATCAGTGTAAAGTGCAATATGGTTATAGGAAGTAGAAAATGATGCAGGGAACACGTGGATAACGCTGACTAAGCCGTCCCCGGAACACAAGAATATCGGGTTGCGTGATATATGGCCCATCCTGTACAATTTTCATAATATTGGCCTTAATCCTTATGAAAAGCTAACTTGTGTTTTTGTATACCAAATGCTTGCCCTGTGATCTTTTATTTTCCCCTCGTTGCACTGTGTCTTGCCTATTACTGTCTATGGTACATAATAGCCTATATTTCTCATTATTTTGTGTTTGGTACGGTGCTACAATTATTTATTTTTGACTCTATACATTTCTATAGTAATTCACTTTTATTACTCCCACGGGAAAATGAATTGGAAATATGATGATGATAGTGATGCCTGTGGTGGTAATGATAATGTATGGTGCAGTGCTTTATTTTATTTATTTTTTTTATGCTTTTTGTATTTTTCGTAGCCATCCATCCTCAAAAACATCTTTAGCCTGTGTTCCAGAGATAATGATGATAATGACAGTAATGACAGTAAACAAGATACCGTATTCTACTTTATATTCTTTCTTTCTTTCTTTCTTTTTTTTACGCTGCGTTATTCATTTTCCACATCATTACCTCCGGCGTTAAAATAGCATTAGACTGTGTTATTGCCCTTCATACGCTTGTCGTGCGAGCTTTGTTTGATCTCTTTTTGCGGCCCTCATTAAGTCCCATCCGACCTCATTATGACTTTGTTGCAACCTTAACTCACCTAAATTTACCTGCATGGACGCGATCACCTACAGATTTTTTCCCCCATTTTTTTCAGCGTTTATCTAGGTATTCTTTAGCTGCTTTAGGATGCTTATTTTTATGCTCCTTATTATTATTATTATTATTATTATTATTATTATTATCTCCCTTATTATTATTATTATTGTTGTTATTATTATTATTACTACTGTTGTTATTATTGTCATTATTATTTGCCAACCTTTACAGCAAATAATCCTCTCCCTCCACCCATCCACCTTCCACCACCATCACCTGTCCTCCTCCAGTACCACACATACCCCTCCACCACCACCACCACCCATCCCCCAGCATCACACAAATACCCCTCCACCATCATCCATCATCAGACAAATACTTCTACACCACCACACATACCTCTCCACCTCCAGTTCTCCACCATTACACGCCCTCCACCACTAAACCACTTCTCTAGAACCAGACTGACAGAGAGTAAGAGTCGAATCTTAGCTCTTGCCATTGAGAACCAGGTGGCCTCTCTCTCTCTCTCTCTCTCTCTCTCTCTCTCTCTCTCTCTCTCTCTCTCTCTCTCTCTCTCTGAAGTAAAATCGTCAGGCGAAAACACATGCAGAATAATGCAGACGTCATTGAGCTGAAAAGGTTAAACAAACGAGAATTCGGTCCTAAGTTTTTATCATTTATTATCTTTCATGATGGATATAAAAAGCAGTTGCAAAAAAATGCGAGTGTTATCTGCACGACTGTATAAAAAAAAATGGTATGTGCATAGTCATTTATTTTCTCGATATCGTATCTTTATATTTCAAACGTGCCTGTGAAATGAAAGGTCCCACGTGTGTGTGTGTGTGTAGACTTACCGGAATCAAGCCCACCCTAACACGTGCATTTGTTCATTTTTGCACACATACTGTACGATTACAAACACATATACAGCAGCTACACATACAGATATGCAGTACATACACATACACAGATTCAGTTTTGTAGATACCAAAGGCCAATAACTGAGCTGTTGTATTTTCATATGTTAAAAGTCTGCATCTTCCTCATACCTTCCCCTCATCCATCCTTCCTCTAACATTATCTCTCCTTTTCCTCAATCCCAACCCTTCTCCCATCTTTCCTCTTTTCCTCCTCATCTCTCCTTCTTCCTCCTCCTTCTTTCCCCATTCCTTCCCCCACCTCGGCATCCCTCCACCTGCCTAAACCCTAACTTTTCCCTCTAGGCTTTGTAGACGGAAAAGGACAAGAAATCACATCTGCTAACTACCCTAACTTTCTCTCCTTTCCTTTTCTCTCCCACATCGGTTGTCCTTCACCCTTTCTTCCCCATCTCTTTTGTTTTCCCCGCTTCCATTGTCTTCGTCAGCAGTTTTATTTCCCTGCTGATTTCTTTCTGTTTACTGTGATGAAGTTTTATTTGAATTTGTTCTTTGCCACAGATTTTTTTTATTTTTCACTTGGGGGATGTGTCTGTTTGTGATGGGGTGGAAGTAATCTCCAATATTTTCTTCACATGTATTCCCGCTGTTCCCAAGTGGTTTTGTATTGCCGGAAAAGAGCCATCTGACAATAAAGGATTAAATATAGGCTGCATCTAACCCCTCTAGTTAAAGAAGTCTGTCTTGGGCTAAATGTAATTGCCTGAGCGTAGCATGAACAAAGTGCAAAATATTTCATCTCTCTAAAGGGATTACAATATAAATCAGAGTCAACAAGATTCTTTGGTCACACTGAATTCCCAAACATATGGAAATGCAAGGAAAAACACGCGAAATAAAGGAGAAAACTATGCCTAAATTTTTAGGCATACAGTAATACAGGTCGAAAAACATGGTCTAGATTCTAAACTTACAGAAACAGAGGAGGAAAAACATGCCCAGTAGGTTCAGTTTCAGTGATCCCATGGGTGAGGAAACTCCTTTTGTTGAGTGTACGATAAACTGACAGAGGAAAGGGGAGGAGGGCGAGGCTGACTGGGGATCGATGAGGTGTGGTGGTGGGGTGGTGGTAGGGGAGGGATGAGAGAGAATGGTGGGGAATAGACAGAAAAAGGGGGGGGGGGCTGAAATTGAAAAATGGAGTCAGGAAGTAGCTGACTGGACTTTGACTGTGGAAGGGAAAAATGATATTAAGTTAAAGGATCTGTTGAGGTGAGATGTGTGGTGACTGGAGGAGGCTGGTGGGGTATGGGATAGCAAAAAGTGAGCTAAACAGAAAAAAAAAAAAAAAGCTGATCTGGATGACACTGGGGGGGATGTAATATTAAGGCCTTTCAGTTTGTGTAGTTAGATTGGGTATGAGGTGAGTTGGTGATGGTTGACAAGGAATGAGCTACTGCAAGTGAACGGAAAATAGGCTATGCGAGTGGTTAAGTTGACGGATTTTGTGGAAATAAAAAAGTGCAAAATCAAAGTAGTGAGGGATTATAGAAGATGAAGAAGCTAGTGCAGGGTGACGGGAGAGCAAAGGTAAAAGTCTGAAAGTGGAAAATAATGGGTGGAGGTGATTGACTGGACTGATGGACTTTGAAGCTGTGGGGGAAAAAAAAAAAAGAGTGGCCAATCGATCCGCTGTGGTGAGGTGAGGGATGAGGTGGGCTAATGATGATTGATGGTACCTGGAATAGCAAATAGATGAGCTGAAAATGGAGATGGACGGTGGGTTGCCTGACGAGGATGCGGTAATGGGAAAAAATAAAAAGGATTTAACATTGATGAAGTGTGGCTGCATGGGAGATGAGGATGAGGAGACTGATAAGGAACAAAGAGCTATATATTTTTTTTTCAACTAGCTCTAAAATTGCCATCTCTCCATCTTGAATGCTGAGTTGCAAGAATGGAGTAACACTAGGAAATAATACTAATCACGAAGGAGTGCAATAGAAAGAGTGTTAACCATTTTTTTTTTTTCGCCACTGAGTTACGTGATACAAGCTGCTAAAGGACAAAATTCTAGTTCAAGTCGAGTGAAAAAACTACAGTGGGAATTGGTGTGGAAATTACAGACAATAGAACTGAGGTTAGCAGCAACTGAGAAAGCTGACGGAGGTGTTGGAGACTGGGAAGTGCTAAGTCATGGAGTGTAATTACAAAAAAGTTGATGAAAGACATAATAAAGTTGAAAGGCAGAGAATGAAGAAAACTAGAGACGACACATTTATGAAGTGAATAAAAACAAATTATCATCATTAATAACATCACCGTATTCATGATAATAGTCGTCACATCACCATCACCATCACTGTTGTATCATCACCATAATCATTTAAACATCTCCATAGTTGAGAGACACAGTGATAAAAAATAGTTCATCATCATCACCACCATCATCACCATCACAGCTGAGAGACACAGTGGTGAAGGACGGTTCATTATCATCACTATCATCATCCTCACCGTCACCACTGTCAACATGTACCTGCAGCTGAGGTACGCATCAGTAATTAGTCCTGATTTAGAACAGCGCTGGACTGACTCTAATATTTATAGATTTTACCTGGTGATATTGTTCCGACTCATCTCATTATTAGATTTCGATGCGGTATACTCCAGAGCACTAATGAATTAATAGGTAGGGTTCCAATCAAATTATAAGCACTTTCAAGCCAAGGACGTGATTTTAACTTTTTGTGGCTACCGTATAATTTTTTTTCAGTTAAAGAGAGTTATCTGATAGTGAAAGTGTTAATGAAGGCTTTATTCAATGTCACATAGATAGATAGATAGACAGATAGATATACATTGTGTTTTAAAAGGGCATTGCTGTGTTGTGAATATTCTGGAGAGTGTTAGGAGGAATATCGTAATTTAGTTTAACCACATGGAGTGAATGGAGAATGAGAGACTGACTAGGAGAGTATATATGAGTGAAATATAAATGTTTCCCTTTCGCTGGATACAATTTATCTAGTGGCTGGAGGGATGAAACACGAAAAGATGCCGTCCTTTGTTGCTTTGTCTCTAACTTGGCCCAGAGTGTCATCCTTTTTCCAGTTTGTTTTACGAAACGCAGTGGCAGAAAAAGACGATACTACGACTCTGGATCCTTTTCATAGCGCTTCTTCGTGACTAGCATCATATTATATTGTTAAACTGTTGTTACTAGTCGGCGTTTTAAGATGGTGAGATGCGAATTTTAGGCCAGGCTGGAGTAAAAAGAGTTTAGTGGAGATGTTAAGGTGTTGTTGCATTGCTTATCATAATTACCTTGTTTTCGCTCGTGTTAATCTCTCCTCCCCCTCTTGTACGACCTTCTCATTATTCTACCCTGCGCCGTCTTCCATCTTCCTTATTATGGTAAGAAGATTATATTAAGATTAATAAAATAACTTTGTGTAAAATAATAAAGGAAGTGAAAATTAGGAAAAACTGCAAATGATGATAATATTAAGCTCTATATTACCCCGCGTGAGATGTAAATTGGTGTAGGATATGGTGGGATGGGGTGGGGAGATGTATGAGAGGGGAGTGTGAGATGGGGAGAGGGAGGCTTGATGGCTGAGGACAAGGTGACGCGGAGGTGATTTGTTTGTGGCCACCCCTTACGTGATTAAGATTGATAGTTACAGGCATAAATAGTTGTAGGAACGCAAAAATAGGCTTCTCAAGGTCAGAATGCAAGCAGCCTCATTGTTAACGCTGAATACCCAAAGAATTAGGACAGTTCTTAATTTTTGACGGTCGTCAGGTTTAAAACAATTCTTATAATCCTTTGGCTCTTTCTCGACTCTCTGTTCATTTATCTTATCCCCTCCTGAACTCTGTTTCTCTCATTTGATTTGTTTTCACTCTTTCCTTGCTCCTTTCCCTCCGTCTATTCTTTCACTTCTCTTCGTCTATCTTCTCATTTGTCTTAAACTCCACTCTCTTTCCTGTTTCCTCCTCTCGCTTAATATTTTCCTCTTTCTTTTTCCTTCCCTCTATTTACTCCATCTCCTTTCTGTATTTATATTTTTCCATTCCTACTTTATTCCTCTCTATCCATGTTATTTGTCCCTCTCCTTCCTCCTCCTCCCGTCTCTCCCACCTATCTTTATCTGCTTCCTTCCCTCTCCTATATTTTCTTCTTTGCTTCTTCCTTCCTTTTGCTATTCTCCTGCCTTGTCTAATCCTCCCTGCATTGCTCCTTTCTTTTCCTCTTTCTCTCCTTGTCCCTTTTCTTCTTTTCCTTTTCTTCTTTCCCTATGTTCCTCATCTTCCTTCTCTCTGTCAAAACATCCTTACTTATTCACCCACTTCTTCCTTCTTCCTTCATCCGTATTCCTCTCCATCATTCTCCTGTCTTTATTCTCTCTCTTTCTTTGTGTTATTTCTGTTTCATCCTTCGTATCATCATTATTTAGCTGCCTTATTCTGGTTCTTTTTCCTGCTGCTTCTTCTCTTATTACTCCCCCCTTCTCCTTTTTCTCACTCCTCCTTCACTTCCTTCTTGTTCTCCTGATTCTTTCCCTATTTTCTTATTCCTTTGGTGCCTTCTCTGTTAATGTTTCCACTTTCTTCTCTATCTCTCTCTCTCTCTCTCTCTCTCTCTCTCTCTCTTGTTATTCTGCTGCCTAGTCTTAACCTGGTTGTTTTCCTCGACTTTTGACGGACTTCTTTTATTGCTCTCGTCGTTTCTTCCATTTTGTCTGTTATTTTTGCACCGTTTTTCGGGTCACTTTAGCTTCGGTGAGGTTAGGTTAGTTATTTTAGATTAGTATATTTTAGGTTAGGTTGAATTAGGCGATGGTATATTATGCAGGGTAGGTTAGACGAGGAGGGTTAAGGTTATAGGTTAGATTAAGTTAGGCGAAGTTTGTGTTCTTTGGTCTCTTTTATCCTCGTTCTTCGTGTGTGTGTGTGTGTGTGTGTGTGTGTGTGTGTGTGTGTGTGTGTGTGTGTGTGTGTGTGTGTGTATTTTGGTTAGGGAAAGGTTAGGTTGCTTCTCGTCTTCTTTTTTTTTTATGGTGTTGATTATGCTAATTGAGATATGTAAGGCTAAGTTATCCTATGTCGGATTAGACAAAGTTTACGTCAGATTAAATTTTTCCCTGGCCTGTCACCTCAGTTCTGTTTATTTGTTATTGGCTGTCGGCTCCAGTTTCTTGTTTTGTATGCCTTCGGTTTCCTTTTGCTTGTGTTTCTTGCGTTCCTGAGTTCCCCTGTTTTCTCTCAGCGGCTTTTGGATTTGCTATTTTATTTTCTTCTTTCTTGGCTTCACCCTTTTCCTCCCTTTGTTGTATTCTGTTATTGGTCTTTCATTTCCACAGTTCACATTTTTACTGTTCTTGACTTTTATTCTTTCTATGCCTTTTAGTATGGTGTTTTGCAGGATATTTTTGTGCTACTAGACGATTTGATTTAGCTTAGAAGGGCTGCCTAGTTGTGAAAGGTTTAATGAAGGCTACTGTGTGTCTGTCCCCTCCTGTTCGAATAGTCTCTCCCTAGCTGAATACTTTTGTCTGGTGTTTAAAGGGTGAGGATAAGCATAAATAATCTCACTGAAGGTTTGGCTCTATTACCTTTGGCTTCCACTTGTCCTTCATTATGTTTATGTGTGTCCCGTGGCTTTATTATTTTCAGCTATATTGTTTACGCTGTTGATTTCACTGCTCTTATCCTCATTTCTTTCGCTTTTCGTTTCTTCCTTGATTTCCATTCCCCAATCCCCCCGTCTTGATAGATAGGTAGATAGATAGACACATACTCTTCCTCTTCTGTTTCTTTGTCGTTTCAACGTTTCTCATCTGTCGGCTCTTCTGTTTCCCTTTTTATTTTCATTTTTTTTTCTGTCTTCGTGATCGCATATTTTCCCTAGCTCCAATATTGTCCTCTTGTTTGTGTCACCTCTCCGCCCAATCTCCTTATTTTTCCCCCGCACCCTTCCTCCCTTCCCTGTTTTTCCCTACCTTTCTCCCCGCCTCCTTTTATCATCCCTTCTTAAGTCCTCTTCATCTTCCGTTTATGTACTTGCTTACCTCCAACCCTTTCTTCTGTCCTGCCTACCTTCCTCTCTTTCCCTCTTGCTTTTCCCCTCTCTTTTTCTATATACTTCCTCCTTATTTTTGTCTCTCCTCCTTCCTTTCTTTACACTTTTCCTAATATTACTTCTTTCTGTGATTTGCTTCCCTCTATTTTTCTCAATACCTTTTCTTCCTCTCTTTTTTTCTGTGTCGTCTTCCTTTCACTTATCTCTCTTCTATATCTTTACTTTCTTTCTTTGTTCCTCCTTTTTAATTCCAGCTTTCAGTATTCTTCCCCTCCTCCACTCAGTTAATTAAATATGTCTTCCTTCCTCTTTTCTTTTCCCTCCTCTGTTTATTTCATTCTTTTCTCTTCCACTGTGCCTTTTGTTTCAGCCTTTTTCTCCTCGCCCTTTCGTTTTATTTCCTTCCATCCATCCTTACGTCAGTTCTTTATTTTCCTCGCTTCATTTGTCTTATATTTTGCCCTTCCTTCAGTTCATATTTATTCCTTTCCCTTCTCACTTTTTTAATTTATTCTTCATCTTCTCTTGCCAAACTTCATTCACTCATTTTTATTAACGTGCACCTCGCTTCGAATCCTCTTTCTAAATCTCTTGCCATTTTTATTCAGTCTTTTCGCCTCTCTCACTCCCCTTCCCTACTCCCATCATTCTCTTCCCTTCCTCTCATTTTTCTGTAAATCCTTCACTTCCCTTCCTTCTTCACACTCCTTCTCTCTCTGATTTTCTCTCCCTCGCTTCCTCTCTCTCTTTCAGTCTAACTTATTTACCCATTAGCTTGGATCATACCTTTAGTTACTTTCTTTTTATCCCATTATCATCTTCCCTTCTTCCATCTATCTCTCCTTTCTCCCTCCTCACCTCTCTCTCTCCCCTACCTTCCTTTTTTCTTTCTCCCCTCCATCCTCCTTTTCTTAACCTCTCTTTCTCTCCTCCCTTCTCTTTCATCTTTTTTCTCCTCTCTTCAAGTTCCTTCTAAATTTTTCCCCTCTTCTTTCTCTCTTTCTTCCCTCCCTCTTTCATCTCATTCTCCCCATACTGATGTGAAAGAGAGTGGAGAGAAGAATGACGTGAAAGAGGGGAGTCAGATGAATAGAGACAAAACAATTTAATTCGAAGCCACGTGAAAAGAGGCAGGAATAAACAATAAAAGCAGAAGATAAAGAGAAAAGAAAATGTGTGGCATATAAGAGGAAAGTAAATTAAGAAGAGAGAGAGAGAGAGAGAGAGAAAGAGACTAAATTTGTCGTAGAAATAGAAACATGAATTAAGGAGAAAAAGCCAAAGAAGTGAAAAAGAGACCGAGACATGGCCAAGGAAGAAAGGAAAAGGCCAAGGAGGAATGAAAAACTAGACATTACTGGGGAGAAAAGGAAAAGGAATGGAGCAAGGAAAATACGAATGGAGCAAGAAAAATACGAATGGAGCAAGAAAAATACGAATGGAGCAAGGAAAATAAGGACGAGTCGAATAAAATGTATAAAACCATAAACTCCAGGAAAAGAGACAGAGAATTAGTAACAAAAGGGGAAAAGATTAGATAAAGAGAGGAATGAGAGAAATGAGGGAAACAATTTGGCTTGGCTATGAAATGAATGGGAAAGTGATCAAAGCAACAAGATAGGCAGAAAGTGGGGGGAAACATAAACAAAGCAGTGAGGGTTATGATAAAGCACAGTGCATTAAGTCTACTGAGTGGAATACGAGAGGGCGCTGCATTTGAATGAGAGAGAGAGAGAGAGAGAGAGAGAGAGAGAGAGTTAAATAAAATAAACAACCTTACACATAGCATCTCGAGATTTCTACTTCCCCTTGATGCAGAACTATATTTTTAAATTCACATAAAACGTCATATTCCTTATTTAAAGATTCATATAAATACACTGGGAATGTTTTCAAATACGACTTTAGTCACATTTCCAAAGATTCTTAAAACTTTTGTAAATATCTTTGTGATATAAACACAGCTTAAGTCTTATTCATAAAGATTCTCACTGAGACGAAGTGTTAGCCAGAAAGGTGTCAAAATCGTGCATAACTAGCACATAGTTGTTTCTTTAAGATCATTGTACACCTGGGATGGGTGCGGATATCGAAGGTGTGCGTTGTCGTGTTTGCTTATTTTTGCTTCTACTTGACCACACGTGTGTCTCATCTCCTCACAGTGATATCCTCTGTTTCTCCCAACCTTGTTTATCTTCCTGCTTGCTCTCCCGTCCTCTTCCTCTCCGCCGCTACATTCTCATTCCTTACACTCCGCTGGCTACCCTTCCTCTTTCTCCCTTCCCATTCCCCTGCTTTTTCTCTGCCGTAGATATCTTGTACCTTCTCTGCTTTGCATTTTCTACGTTTTTCTTGTGTGTATGTGTGTGTGTGTGTGTGTGTGTGTGTGTGTGTGTGTGTGTGTGTGTGTGTGTGTGTGTATTTTCCGTCTTCCTGTTACTGCGCCTGCCTTTCCCCGTATCACTCCTGTATTTCTCATCCTGTTATTTTTTTTTTTTTTTTTTACTCTCCATTCCTCATTTTTCCCCTTTTAGAAGCGTGCTGTAGTTTTTCTTCTTATATTTGTGTCTTATTTCCTTCATTAGCAGTTTCCCCGTTTTGTTATGTAAATTTCTTCTTCTATCCTTCTTCGCTTTCGTCCATCCTTTCTTTTACTCAGCCTTCGAATTCTTTGACAGTGTTCAGTTCAATCTTTCTTTCATTTTGTCTCCTTTCTCTCGTTTCCTTATCATTTTTCTTGTGTGCCATTCTTGTGTGTGTGTGTGTGTGTGTGTGTGTGTGTGTGTGTGTGTGTGTGTGTGTGTGTCTTTTTCTCCTCTTGCACCAACCTATCCCTACCTTGATTTTTTTCTGGCAATGTTTGTTCAAGTGTTCACCCTTTGGCCTCATCCTCTAGCGGTGCCTTCATTACTTGCGTACTTTTCTGCTTCTCTCCCTTCTCAATCGCTTGCCTTTCTCTGTCTTAAATTTCTCTCCGTTATTGTTTATTCGTGCTTTGGCCTCTTTTTCTTTCTTCCTCTTGCAATCATCCATTTCGTACATACAATTCTATCTTCTCCTCTTTTTTTCTATCTTTCTCTCCACGCGTATACATATATATATATATATATATATATGTATATATATATATATATATATATGTTTATATATATATATATATATATATATATATATATATATACCGGTGTGTATGTATGTATGTTTATATCTATATCTATCTATCTATCTATCTATCTATATATATATATATATATATATATATACCGGTATGTATGTATGTATGTTTATATCTATTATTCATTTTCTCCCCCCGCCCCTCTCCTCAGGCAGTCTCCTTTTATTTGTGTATCCTTCTTGACTTTCGTTGTTTTTCCGTAGCATCTTTTCTTCTTTATTTTTAACTTTCCTTCTTTCCTTCCTCCCTTTTCTACCCCCTATCCATACTTCTTCGATTTCTTTATTGTTTTTTACTCCCACTTTTCACTTTTTATTTTTTGTCTTTACCTTCTGCCATTGTTTCGTTCTTTGTTGTAGCATTCTCTTTTGTTGACTTTTTTTTTTAAATACTTTTCTTCATCCCTTCCTTCCTTCCCTATTCCCCTTTCCACGCTTCCTCGATTTTTATAACATTTTTGAAGGTACGACCTTTCATTTTTTATCTCTCTCTCTCTCTCTCTCTCTCTCTCTCTCTCTCTCTCTCTCTCTCTCTCTCTCTCTCTCGCCTTTCAGTCTTCTTGGTCGTATTTCTTGCAGTTTTCCTTCAGTTTTTATCTTCGACTTCCTCGTGATATTTCTCCGTTACCGCGCTTCTCTCTCTCTCTCTCTCTCTCTCTCTCTCTCTCTCTCTCTCCCTCTCTCCTCCTCCTCCTCCTCCTCCTCCTCCTCCTCCTCCTCCTTCTCCTCCATCTTCCATCTGTCGTGACGTCTTTTACCCCAAGCTTTTAGTATTATCTCATCCTTTTTCAGTCCCTCTCTTTTCCTTTCGTACACTCTTTTGCTCTCTTTTTGTCTCCCTTCCCTGTATCTCTCCCTTTCTCACAAATGTCTTTCCTCCGTCAAGATCATATTGCTCAGAGTTTCGTCTTCATCCTCGTCTCCACTCTGTTTCCTTTGTCCATCCTTTCTAATGCTTTTATCTTTTTTTTTTTTCCAGTAATTAAATACTTCCCAGTTTACATCATCCCTTTGCTCTCCTCGTCTGTTTCGTCATATATCGTTGCCGTTTCACTACTTCTTGCCATTTTCTTTCTCCCCCACCCCCCCTCACTTCTCTGCAACTCTTCTTTCCCCCCCCCTCACTTCTCTGCAACTCTTCCTTCCCCCCCCTCACTTCTCTGCAACTCTTCCTTCCCCCCCCTCACTTCTCTGCAACTCTTCCTTCCCCCCCTCTCTCTCTCCACCTCTTCTTCGTCACTGATTGACTTTCCCATCTGTCATTATTTATCTTTCCTCTTGAGTTCACCCTCTTCCTTTTCCGCCATACTTTACCCCTATTTTCATTTTTCTTCTTCCCCCATTATGCGATGTCGCTTTTAAAAATTCCCATCTCCTTAACAACCGATTAAATGTACTCAACAGAATCCAGTTTTGCATAAATATTAGAATACAACAATTTTGGAACTGCTTTACCGTCACTAAAAATCACTATTTCAGAACGTGGAAGTAGCCCATCCAGATTAATAATTACAGTATTGCACAGCGACGTAGTTTCTCTGTAATGCTTTCCCCGGATATCACTTATTTCCGGTCATTTTTTATTTTTATGTCCACTCTCAGTAGCGAGGATAATTAATGTCCTTAGGGAGTGCAGTCGAGACAAGGACCACACCCACTTACACTGATGAAGGAAAATTACGTCACTTGGAATATGTTTAGTTATGATGAGATATTATTTAAAACACATATTATGCCAAGATCAATATTTTTATTAAACATTTCAATTACGTCGATATCCTAAATTAGATACTTTCATCATCACCATCATCATCACCATCATCATCATTATCATCATCATTATCATCATCATCATCATCATCATCATCATCATCATCCTTTTCCCAGCACATTATTCCCACCTTAAAAATATGGGGTAAAGTAAAACTCCTTTCACTTTTCCTTTCACCAGAGAAAAATCCAGACAGCCAAAGGGTTCCAGCTGGCTTCATATATTTACCCTCTTTTGAGATATGGACTGTCAAAGGAGAATCCGAGCAAATTAAACATATTCTGGGGAGATTAAAACATGAGAGGTACCCTGGCGAATCACGTGAACTCTGTGTAATAGATTTGTGAGGAAAGCACAGGGTGGACGATTTGTTATCCTTGTCGTCTACTCCACCTTGTGTGTTTTGGGGACGGCTTATTCAGGGTTATCAGCATCTCTCCTGCACCATTTTTTCATTTTATCTCTCCTGCATCATTTATTCATTTCCGTCTTACACACGCAAGCCCACACCAGCAGACAAGCGTATCAGAAAGACACTATGCTGGACACTATGGTGAGAGAATATTGTATGCGAAATTTTGTTCATGGCTGTGCCGCTCTAGTCTAGCCTCGACCCCCTTCGCAACGAAGAGAGTAGTAAAGATATTGGTGCTAAAATGTGACAGTTAAATCATTTATACTTAAGCTGTTTTCAATATATATAGCGATTAGATTGAGAACACCTCTTTCAGGATTAAGGCGTCTGATAGATAGATAGATAAATAGATAGATAGATAGATAGATAGATAGAGGAAAGTATAAATTCATGTTATCTTTCTCAGGAACAGAGCAGGAAAAATTATTAGAGCTGAAAGACACCTTCGCGAGATTAAAGATATTGATATTACGAGACTGAAAGGGAAAGAGAGAGGAAGGGTAATTTAAGAGGAAGTCAGAGGGAAAGGATGATGGCGACGGGAGGAAGCAGGGAAGGAAAGAGAGAGGAAGGACGGGAGGAAGGAAGAAACAAGGAGAGAGGGAAGGAAAGAAATATCAAAGGAGGGAAAGAAGGGAAATTGGACGGAAGAAGGAAGTGATGGAAATACAGATGAATAAATGTAAGGAAGGAAGAGAGAAGAAAAGAAGGAAGGAGAAGAAAGAGCGAGAGAAGAAGGACATGAGCACAAAGGAAAAACATCGATATCCGGGAAAACTGGAGTATTTTAAAAGAGAAAAAATAAACACGATAAAGGGGGGGATGTGAAAGGAGAGAGTAGAGAAAGAAGCAAGGAAGGAAGGAAGGAAGAAAGGAAGGAAGGAAGGAAGGAGAGAATGGAGGGACAAATCGAGCACATAAACTTACCAATATCAGATGGAAGGAGGGCTGGGAGAAAATAAATATGATGGAAGGATAGAAGAAGGAAATGAAAGAGCGGGAAGAAAGCCGGAAGAAGGACTCGAGAACGGTCAAGAAACTCACTGGTAACGGAATTTAAGAGAGAAAGAGAGAGAGGGAGAGAGAGAGAGAAGTTTTAGTTATATCTGTAATGCACATACTATTCATTCTCACTTGCATCCCTGCCTCCTAAATGTTCCCCCCATCGTTTCCAAATCAATTTTTCCCACAATTATTTTCCCATTCCACTCTTACCTATTTCAAGTTTTCCTCAACTTTCTTCCATTCGCATTTACTCTATGTTAGTTGAATGTTTCTCGGACTATTTTTATCATAGGCTTTTTTTTTTCCTTCCATTAGGTATTGCATATAATCTTCTCTATTAACTTCTCTTATTCCTCTCTCCATCTACTTTAACAGTGTTCAGAGTAATTCCCCCCATTAATCCATATTATATAACCAGGGTGTCCAGGAATCATATTGGAATTATACGTATTTATTGCGTGTAACCAGCTTGACAGATTTAGAGTATGCATTACAATTATTGGAAGGGATGGAGAATGAGAGACTGACTAGAAGGGTGTATGTGAGTGAAATGGAGAGAAAGAGGAGGACGGGGAGACCAAATATAAGATGGAGGGATGGAGTGGAGACAGATATAAGAGAGAGGGGAGTGTGAACTGGGGGTAGGGCAGCCAAATGTCATAGAACTGGGCGACTTCTTACGGGATCAAGGAGTCTGGCAAATGATAGACAGATACACAGATTACTTTCTTTTTAAAGGTGAATTTCATAATTAAATTCACCTTTAAAAATAATGTTAAGAGATATACTTTCACATTTAAACTCCATCGCAGTATATTCAGCTGTTAACATGCAGTGAATTTCTGGGAACCCGCCCGGCTTTTGTAGGCACTATGAATATTTGTTTCATTTTCCCTGCAATTCTCCATTTCACCTTTTCTTCTTTTTGTACATCCTTGTTTCGCCCTCTCACTTTCAGCTCCACGCCTTCTTCCACATTTCCTTTCACGATTTTTCATCTTTTACTCTCATACTTTCAGGTTATCCCTAATCTTTCCTCCATTTATCCTTGATTTTCCTGTTTACATCAACCTACTTCTCTTAGTTGGATGTCCTTCCCTGTTTTGCCCTTTTAGTTTCATCTCAACCTCCTGTTCTTTCTTTCTTTTCGTTACCTGGTTCCTCACTCTTCACCTTTCCTTGCTCCAATATTTCATCCCTACTACACACGCTCTTTCAACACCTCTCATGGTCTACATCAACCGCTGCCCCCTTCTTTTTTTCTTGCTTACTATATCCTCCTCCTCTGTGCCCATATTTTCTTTCTGTTCAGGCGTTTCAACGTTATATAAACAGAAACACGCTCTTATGAGAGGTATTTGAAAGTCTTCGTAGCTGGCGAGAATAGGACCCATGGAGATCATAAATGCGAGAGAAGAGGGTGGAAATCTAGAAGGGGAGGAAGAATGAAAAGTTGGTCATGTGAAAAAGAGAATAAGTTCGCCTGATTACCCTCGCCAGCCCCTCACCTTTGTTATCCACAGCCGTCTCTGTACCTCACGTTCCTTGTCGTCCTTTCTTTTCCGTGTTACTTTGAGGATTTTGTGTTGTTGTCTCTGTCTGCACTCTTTTGCCGTTCTTGAATTTCCTTTTCACTCTCAAGCCTCGTTATTGTTGTTGTTGTGGACCCAGGCTCATCTGAAATGCAAACCCAGTGGACGGCAGGCTGAAATTCTCCTTTAACCCAGGGATATAGTCTTTCTACTCCCCAGCGACCTTTTGGTAGGCTAGGCACGGCTCATATCAAGGAAGATGAAGTGGAGGAGGAGGAGGAGAGTTCTAATGAAAACCTTTGCCTAACAACCTAAAAGAATGCGGTTTCAGGGCTAACTATGTTCTTGTTATGGAAATTGCTGTAGGGCTACGTCTATTATTATTTGAATTTGCAGGCAGACTTTATGTTTGATAGTGTCTTGATAGGTATTTGGGCTGCTTGTTTGTTTCATGTCGTAGGAGTATATCAACAGACGATTTACTTTAATTAGGAGAACTCCGTGAGAGGGACGAGGGATTAAATACGGCTTGTCTAACACCTGGCATTCCAAAAACCTCTCTTAAATAATATGGAAGTGTGTGGTGATTGCAAGAATGGAGTAAGACATGGTTCGTCCTAATAGGTGGGTTGACCTGGTGTACACCGCTTTTATCTGTAGCTGACTGAAGGCCCATTAGCTGCTATAAGCTTTCATTGCTCAAATTAGCATAAAAATTGTGAGGCACGTAATTGACACTCGATACTCTAATGCAAATGGCCCTCCAGTTATTGCAACGCGGGTGATTTTGAAGCATTTCTCATTAAGGTGACCCTGGCGATCAATAGGCTCATCACGGTATTGCTCGTCAATTTATGCGTCCCGGCTTAGAAACTGATGAGTGATTTGGTTATATGTTTACGGAAAGGCTTTTGTTTAGTTGTTCCTTTATTCCCCTTTCTCTGTGTTTTTTGTTATCCGCCTTTTATATATCTAAAAGCCCTAAATGAGCGGATTCTCAGATAATATGCTTTGATTAAAGGTTTCCAAAATTGTTCAGGCGGAAAAATTATTCCTAAATATTTACATTGTTCGTATTACGATGATACAGCTGTCTTAGAGCGATTTTAGCTGAAGCATATATATATATATATATATATATATATATATATATATATATATATATATATATATATATATATATATATATATATATATATATATATATATATGATGCAGAACTTATAGACAATTTCATCCTTACTGACAAACGATTCCTCTGTCCTGGCTACCATCCCCTCATACTCTTGGTCTTTATTTCTCCACCTTTTTGTAGGTCTTCGTTTCGTATTAACTCCATTAATGTACATACCACTCACATCAGCAGGTATACTCTTCTGTTCACTGTTATTGTATAACTCTTACATGTGTAAGTGTTCTTTAACCCTAACTCTTTTCAGTTCTAGATAAATCTCCCGCTAATCAATTTTACAGAAATACCATACATCTGTTCACTAAAACGTACATTATTTTTCCCTTTACCTTCTTTTTTATACAGTGTTTTGTTCATGTCCAACCAGATCACTTCCTGAGTTCTCGTGAAAATTGATATCAATCTCTTTCACATACAAGCCATTCATATGCCCTCTAGATCAGAGGTTTTCAATCTGTGGTACATGCGCGATACATTTGTTCTTTCACAGCGGTATAGTCAAGGACAATAATTCGCCAGATATACTCACTTCCTGTTTCTCACTTTCCTCTGATGGTTCCTGTTCCAAAACTGATGGAATCTTGATATGCTCGTCCACACTTACATTTTTCTCTTTGATATAATGCGCCAGGGAGGAAAGTGACAGTTATTATTCTAACTGTGAAGTAGACATAGTGCAATAATAGGAGAACTTTTGTCCTTGACTGTATGCGGTGAGTTCAGTATATTATCTGTTTCTTGAAGGACGAGTGAGTTAGAGAGGGGGAATTTTTCTTTTATTTTTAAATTAGGGCATTTTTTGTAATAATAAGTACCTCACGCCATGTTTAACTGGGAGAAGAGATTAGGATGCTGATGATGATTCTCTCTGACACCTTTTTTCCTAACTCCTTAAAAATCTCTCATCACAGTGATCGCTTTTGCGTGAATGCCTCTCACCATACACTGACATCGTTTCAGTTGTGTTTGTGGTCGTTTGTATTTATGGTTCTGTTTTTTTTTTGTTTTTTTTTGGGGGGGGGTGTTATGTCGTTTGTTCCCTGTGATTATTTAGTTGTTCTGTGTTCCTTTTCACCTGTGTTTATTTTGTTTGTTTATTCTCATCTTTTTACCTTCTGTGTCGTTTGTGCATTTTTTTTTTTCCTCTGCTTCTTCTAGTCCTCCCCCTTTTTTCAGATTTATATTTCTCCCGTTTCTGTGTGTTCTACCATTCCTTTGTTCTTTTTCTCTGGTTCCGGGTCACTCCTGTTTGTCCTTTTAGAAGTAGTTTCGAAGGCCTAATCTACTTCTTTGGAACAACACTAACATATTTCACACCCGAGTCCCTTCCATCCAAACATTATTCTGCATTTCTCCTCCGACCCCCTCTTTTTCTATTTCTCTTTTTTCCGTGTGTCTGTTGTACCCCCCCCCCCTTTTTTTTTTCCTTGTGTCTCGTTTCTTTTCCGTACTTCTTATTTTGCTCCATGCGTCTCACACTGTTCTGAATTTATCCATTTCTTTCATTTGTGGGTGTTTTTTTTTTTCTCTTGGTTCTTTCGCTTCTGTACTGTGTGTGTGTGTGTGTGTGTGTGTGTGTGTGTGTGTGTGTGTGTGTGTGTGTGTGTGTGTTCTGTCACACGTCTCTCCCAACTGCCTTAATAAGTAGTTTCCTTGGCTCTAACCCACTTCTAAGAAACGTTGTTACTGGATCATAGTAATTCCCTTTTTTTTTTACCATCTTTTTGTTATGTATTTTTATTCCCCTACAGTAGATTTTCCCCTACGCTTATGTGTCTTTTCTTTCCCGTTTCTTTCATCTGTTGTTTCTTGGTGTTCGGCATCGTTTTCCTTGTATTGGTTAGTCTTCCTTTTTTTTTTTTTTTTTTTTTTTTAGTCTTCTGTTTCTTCTGTCTCGTTTATCGTGTTTCTTTTGTCCCACGTCCTTCCCACCTGCCTCGATGGAAGTAGTTTCCTCCGGCCTAACCCACTTTTAAGCAGCAGTACTCGGGCGGAAATTGAGTTTTGTGGCCCAACTGGGTTACCGGAGCCGGAGGGGAATTAGATCCAAAGATACTGTATTTTTCCGCCCTATTATTATCCTGGTCTTCCGTAAATCCACTTCCCCGTCAATTGGTAAGTAAATAGGGCGTCAATTTGGCTGAGTTGGCTCGGTGGGGGAATCTGGTCTATGTTAGTTTATCGGTAGGTTAGTATTTGTCAGTTTCCGCCTATTTTAGTATCTATCGTTTTCTGGTGATTTATGCGTCTGTCATTTATTTGGATCATAGTGTCCTTTAATATATGAGGAACCTAAAGCCTGGTAATTTCTTGATAGACTGGGTTAATATTTCGTCTGTAAACACCTGCGGAGAACAGAGATATTTTTTCACTCTTAGTATTCAGAGCTCCCGTAAATCGATCCCATCACTGGGAGGGAATTCTCTAAATAAGATTCCTTAACTGGCAATATCAAGAATAACTTATGAAAGGCCTCATGTCGGTGTGCAGGTCAGTGTGCCGTTATCCAGAAGCAAACTAACTGTTAAGGGAGAGGAGCAATGGGGACCTCCAAAGCCAGCCAACGCCCCTTTGTCTCACTGAAGCCACTGAACTCCTGAGACACACGACAAACACACACAAAGGCTTTCATTTGACGTGTATGTGGTAGCTGAATGTATCAAATATCATGCAGGGAAATGCAGCATCATACACATACACACTCACACACCAGTGGATACATGCTCTCATATATACATACATACATACATACATAAATACACACATTTATGCACCAAAATAAGAAGCTTTGTTTGGGGGGATAGGTTCGAGGTGAAGAGGTAGCATATAGGAATTGCTTTTATTCCCTGCCTCACATAAAAGCTTTCCTACGTGATATAAGTTGTCTAGAGGTACGTATTAAAACTCTAGTTATAGGTATACAAAGTCACATCATCTGCAAACACAACATTCATTATAGAAAGCGTACTCATGCACATTAAATAGTGTACACCTGAACATTTGCAGAACCTAGGCATAAATGTTTACGTACAAGCATATGGATACAATTCATTGCACACACACACACACACACACACACACACACACACACACACACACACACACACACACACACACACACACACACACACACACACACACACACACACACACACAAAATGAAAACAAAGACACAGATATTGATGCAAACAAGTTCAAACACATTTTAAGACAAACAGATATTAACAATAGAAGCAATAAAAACAAGTACACACAAAACAAGGATAACACAATAGAACACAATGCAAACACCCACAATAACAGAGAACCCAAACTCATCCATACACAGACACAATACACTGCTGGGAACTTTGCCAAAAATCACCCTAATCTTATTCTCTCACATACAAGGACGACAGAGAGAGAGAGAGAGAGAGAGAGAGAGAGAGAGGGAGGGAGGGAGGGAGGGAGGGAGAGTAAACTAAACATTTTCTCTTTGGGAAACGTAAAAACGCGCCATGGATTTAAACCTGTTAATCCTTACTTTGTCCCTAGGAAGATCCGAAAGATAGAACACAATACCGTACCCGATCTGAGAGCTTTATAGTGTAAGGAGCTGTATAGAGTCAGGAGCTTTATAGAGTCAAGAGCTTTATAGAGTCAAGAGCTTTATAGAGTCAGGAGCTTTATAGAGTCAAGAGCTTTATAGAGTCAAGAGCTTTATAGAGTCAGGAGCATTATAGAGTCAAGAGCTTTATAGTCAGGAGCTTTATAGAGTCAGGAGCTTATAGAGTCAAGAACTTTATACAGTCAAGCAGTCGTATCAGGAAAAAAATATATATACATAAGTGTTGGACAGTTAACTAGAGAAAACAGGAGGCTGGATGCAAAAAAGTGGGGATTCAAATATTAACTATGCCATGTCCCCCACGTAGCTGAGGAAAAAATCAATTGGTGGCTGCAGGATTAGATTAAACCACTTAGGGACGTATTACAAGTGGCATAAGGGCTTCCTAGCACCTCTTCCTTTGCGATTTATTTTGCATATTACACTTTAACATTCACCTGTAAATTATTTAAGTATTGTCAATAGTTTACATCAATAACCTACAAGATGATGAAGCTTAATATGCGGAAAAAATCGCTGAAGAAGATACACTACGAAATCTTCCATCTTAAAATATAACTCCTAGTCTGAGTATACAGTATGTCGATATTCAAGCGATAGTTATAACATACAAAATAATGTTGAAGTATAATATCCAGCATAAATTGCCAGCAAAAAGGTGTTACTATGCCGTCCTTACCACCAAGAATCCATCTCTGGTCCGTATTCTCGTTGGTTAAGGAAGCTCCCTACCACCTCTTCCTTAGCGATTTATTTTTGGATATGGCTTGTTGATATCATTTTGTACGTTATTTGTACAGAGTATGACAATATTAGAATGATTTATATAACACGAAGGACAGTAAGGTGTAATAAGCAATATAAGTCGCTTAGGAAAAGGTGTGAGGGAGCTTCCTTAACCGAGGAGGATACCAGTCTTGATCGTTGTGTCTTTAAGTTAGTGCCTAAGGTCAAGGACACCGAGTAGCTATATATAGACAGCAAGGTTATCTTTAGGCAGGACCCTTGTTTATAAAAAATCATAATAAATTTTATGCAGTGAAGGAAAAGAAAATTCGGTCAGTCTTCATCAGAATTTATATTGTTACATTTATTATTTTGTCGTTCATTCGTGTTTGGCTGGGAAGTGTTTGGTGGCTGTATATGTGAAATGAAAAGCGATTTTATGCAAGATTTATGCTTAGGAAAGTTTCTGAATACGGCACTAGGAGGAGAATTCTTGTCGACTTGTGGGGTTCCTAGCTCCTTTTCTTTAGCTGTTTATTTTGCATAGTACACTTTATTGTTTTTTGTGTGTGTGTCTTGTCTGCCTCTTTGAAATATCAAAATGGGTTCCATAGGTTAGGTAAGATTAACAACACGCCGTATGGAAAAATAAGGAGGTTAGGAAGAGGTGTTAGGAACTCTTCTAATCTAACGTGAATACGGAAAGAGGTCAGCAAGCCAGGTCACGAGAATTACGAAGCCGAAATCCCTAAGTTGTAGCGGGTTAAAGTGAGGTTGTTTCCGCTTAGATCTCAGTAATGATAAGGTAAGGCAGGTTGATACAGGGAACGATATATTAAAGAGGTTGGGTTGGAGGTGGTGGTGGTGGTGGTGGTGGTGTCTGTGGAGGTAGGTCAGGGTCAGGCAGTGTAGGGTAGTGTTATTGTTTTGGTTATTTTTTTTTTTTAGCATCATCGGTTTCATCATTTCTTTTAATTGATATATGAGTCAAAAGAATTATTACAGTTATTATTATTATTATTTTATTATTATTATTATTACTTTTAGTAGTAGTAGTAGAGTAGTTGTAGCACGGTTATGAATCAGTACAAAATAATCATGATCATCACCATTTTTACCATCACTTTATTCCTCTGTAATAAATAAAGACCGATAGGATTCAGGAACAGAAATAAGGAATCTTAAAAGTACAAGAACTTTCACTCGAGTGGCCTGTGAAGTAATAAGCCATAAAGCTCTTGACCCATTATAAAGCCTGGTGACTCGCAAGGAAGGCGGTCATGGGGATTAGTTTAATGATATGTGGCCAGTTCTTTAGAAGTCGCCTAAGTCATGCAAATGAGCCTTAGGGAGATTTTTAACTTCTTAGAGCCCAGGGACCTGTTTTTGTGCTATATTCTTGCCATCCCTTGATAACTTATTTATCTCAGTAGACTTATCGTACTGGAGGTATTAGATATACCCTTGAAAAACGCCTTTATTCAAGAAGTCTTTGGCAATTTGAATAAAATAATCTGACTGCAGAAGAATAAACTAGAACTGATGTCATCCTGATTTAAGTGGTATAAAAAGCCCAGATACCTGAGTTATCAAGTTTTCTCCACGTAATAAACTACTCCAGTTCTTTCACGGTACCAAATAAATGTTTTTAACCGAGTTAATTTGTGAGATTTCCCTTAACCTAAATACAGTCTGTAGGTAGAAAATGCCGTATATTGTGACAGGGTGCCATCAGTACAGTTACAGCCTAAAGTTGCATCGAGAGCCTACAGTTTCACGGAAAAGAAAACTCTATGGAATTCACAGGCCATGTTTCATTATCATATTTACGAGAACTGCACTCTTTTCACTTTAACTTGGCCTAAAATTGACCTCTCTTGATCTTGAATTCTGTGTTCTGGTGCTACAGTGATAAGGATATAGAACCGTAGTATATCTCAATCTCCCATCCAGCCACGGGAAACAAGCTGTAAAAGGGCGAAAATTTGTGCACAATTAAGATGAAAGAAAAAAGTTAAGAAAGTGAGCTGACGCACGACCACAAATTTGCGCGATATTCACATAGTTTTAAATGTAGTTTTGCTTTTGCACGTGCTGATGGGTCTCACTTACACACACACACACATACACACACACACACACACACACACACACACACACACACACACACACACACACACACACACACACACACACACACACACACACATCTCGTATTAGCAGGTAAATGTATATGGACATGAATGAACTTATATAAATCAAACTTATTCTGAAGCACTTCAAAACACGCTTATTTCCAACAAATTAATTTTTCCTCTCATATAGACACTCAGAACCTCTTCTCGGTGAAACACCATTTTTAAGTCTACTCATAGGCATTCACAGTTTTAAAATATTTTCATCTTTATGTTTTACTTACCTTTCAAAACTCCCTTATGACCCATCCATCAGTATTTCTCCAAGATTTTTCACGGGGTAATAGAGTATCAACCCTTCCATTCCCCGCGTCAAGTGAATTTCCCCATCAGGAGTTGCTTGGGGGCGAATTTAGATGGATTTGGGCACTAATTCCATCGATCCTGCGTCACGCGACCTCGAGGCAAAGGGGGAGGGGATGAGGGGGAGGAAGGGAGAGGTAATGAGGGAGGAGAAGGAAGAGAAGGAGGTAGGGAGAAATAAAGAGTAGGTGGGGGTAGAGGTGGAGGGAAGGAAGTGAGGGAGGGAGAAGTAAAGAAGTGGGGAAATTGAAGTAAGGAGAGAGAAAAAGGAAGGACAGAAGGAGGAGAGGGAGGGAAGGAGAAGGGAGAGGGAGATTTGCGATTAAGGGGACGATTTGTAATAAAAGGGAAGATTCTTAACCAAGGGGAAGATTCGTAACCAAAGGGACGATTCGTAACAAGGGGGCGATTCGTAACCACAAGACTGACACGTAATCAAGGGGCCGCTTCGTAACTAAAAGTGCGACTCGTAATCAAGGGGCCAACTCACAAAAAAAAAAGAAAAAATGAAGCTGTTACCTGTGTCTCTCTCCCACCCAACATTTCCACTTGTCGCAATGGATCATCTGGAAATCACCAAAAAAAAAAAAAAAAAAAAAAAAAAAAAAAGAATCACCTGACTGGAGTTGAACTTATATCCCGGAATCCAAACAGTGAGGCGGCAGAGATTTCCAATATACAGGGTCATTGATATCCCTAATTAAGCTTCATTAGGGAGGTCGAGCCAGGTGAAAGAACAAGAGGCTCTGTTTCAAGTATCCCCATCACCTCAAGTTGGTGCCATTATTGGGGAAAAAGTCTGGAGTAAAAATGGCAGGGTGATTTTTATATCACGCATTGGCCCTACCTCCTCTGACCTTGCTGGACCCTTGAACTTTTCTTTATCTTTCTGTCTCATTTTTCATTACCTTACCATCTAACTTATCCTAATCTAATCTAACCCAACCAGACCCATTCTAAACATTATATTGTAAGCAAATCTAGCATATTTTTAACTAATATTGCCTAACTTAATCAATCCTGAATTATCCCAGCCTAATCTTACCTTATGTATCCCGGCATAATCTAATTTAAATGTCCTCTTCATCCCAAGTCGGTGACATTATTGAGAAAAATAGTATAGAGTAAAAATGGCAAGACGATTGAAGGTCACGATTTGGCTCCAACCTGACCCAGCTGGCATCAGATGTCTTCATTTTCTCTTGCAGTATTTCTCCCACACCTCACTAAATAATGTAACAAAAATCTAACCCAGCAACCGAATCTAATCTAACCTAACCAGGCTTGTTTGCCAAATACTTTTTCTTGTCTTACACATGCTATCAAAGAAGTAGTAACTGATGTGTCATATTTCACGTATCCCGTTCCCTCTCTAGGTAATTATTTTCAGTACGATCTTTTTTAATGTGTTACATTTTAATTCCCAGAACCTCAGTATTCCCTGTACTCAGCTGTTCGGTAGATCAGCTCTGCGGCGCCAGCATTTGCATGACAAAAATGTAAAGTGCAAGATTTTTACCCTAACTCATACATTAGGGTAATTCCGTAACTTCCGGGATCAGACTTCATTCCAGTTCATTGTTCCTATTTTGCGATTTCAAGGCCTCTTCTCTAGGATAGAGATACCATCCTATTGGCTTTAGCCGTCACATGAAAGCGTCTCTTTCCAGTACCCCTCATTGAGGTAAGTAGTTAACCCCTTCACTTTAATTATGTATTTCCTGTTTTAGTCATTCTTTCTACAGACGATAATATTAATGTTGGAAGACAATTTTCGAAATGGAGAGATTAGATATACGTGTAGCCTTCATTTCCCCATTCACCACAAGAGGCCTCCCCAAAACAAAATACAGTGAATTTTACGTCATGGGAGACATGGCTAAACAGAGATGCATTAATCACGTAAAGCATTCAGGAAAAGAAAACACGTTCAGTCTCTTCACTTACCCTACCGACAGTATCTGTATAAAAACAGGAGACTCCCCACTGACACGATTCTCTGTACTCCAGCCTCCCTCCCAGCATGTCTCCGTGGCTAACTGCAAAATATTTTCACCCACGCCTGCAGTGAACTACCAGAAAACGCCTTGAGACACTTATTTTCTTCCCACTGATTCCCAGTTTAATCAGGTGAGCAGACTGTAGATGATGCAGTGAAAAGCCAAGGATCTTCACACACACACACACACACACACACACACACACACACACACACACACACACACACACACACACTGAGATAATCCTCTCCACCCCACCACCACACTCCCAACTCCCCCTTCTTGCCCAATTGCACATAATTCCCACCCACAGTCTGCAGTGAAAATTGGTCACACTGGGGGAAGGAATTTATCACTGTGTGTGTGTGTGTGTGTGTGTGTGTGTGTGTGTGAGAGAGAGAGAGAGAGAGAGAGAGAGAGAGAGAGAGAGGAGAAGAGAAGAGAAGCAGTGAGGAGACCAATGTATTCGAGGCACGCGTTCCGATAGCTTGGATTGACGCCAACCAGGGAATCGAACTGGGACACGCTAAACGAGTCGACGAATTTTCACGGTAAAGTGCAGGAGGTATTGGGGAGGCGGTACGTGTCTCTCCAGCCTGACCGACGCTGCAGGGGTAGACGTGGGAGGGAAGTTGAGCGTGAAGGCAAGCAGGCAAGTGTGGGGTGGGTGGCTGGGTGAGTAATTTTGGTGTGGTGTACGTGTGGGTGGGTAAGAGAGAGAGGGGGGTGGGGAGAAAAGAGAGTAGACGAGAAGAGAAGAGGAGAGAAAAGGAAAGAAAAGAAGAAACAGATGTAGGTCAGGCTGAAGGTTTTGTGTGTGTGGCTAACGAGAAATCTTGCCCCAGCATGTGTGGATGAGACAGAGGACAGGGAGGCAGGTGGATAGTGAGAAATCGTATCGTAGTATTTGTGGGTGAGGCTAAATGCAGACAGGTGTGGGTGGCTAATGAAAAATCTGACTGGTGTACTCGTATATGTGGGTGAAGCTGAAGGCACGGAGGTAGTGTTGGTGGGTATTGGAAAGTTAAATCTTAGTATATCTAGGAAGATATGCAATACATAGAGAAAATGTGCAATAAACGTGATACATTTTGTGAGTTTATGTTTTAGGAAGTTCGGTTGTGGGAAGCAGAGAAAGAGAGGCAAATAGTGTGGGTGACGAGTAAGAAGATTAGTTGAAGTCTGTGGAGGTCGGCTAAGATGTGTAATATGTAAGAGGTCTGGCTCCAGTATGTGTGTGCGGAGGCTGAGGTCGTGAACAATACCTGAGAAGATACGCGATGAAATTCGTGGAAGTTTGGTATTGGGACAGGCATTGAAGTAGTGTCGGCGGCTAATTAGGAAGCTAGTTGTAATGTGCGGGAGTGTGCAATAAATGATATGAGAGAAACTGTGATATTCTCAGTTTTATATACAAAGTTGAGCAAGGACAAATAATGAAGATAGGAAGGAAGCCAGCTAATGTGGTTGCTACCAAAAAGGCTAGATGAACTGCAGGAGGACGTGAGAAAGAAGAGACCATGCAAAATACGTAGGAGGAGAGGTGTTGTGCAATATTCGTTAACTGACATTATAGAAAATTCCGTATGGAGAAAGCAAGGAGGTCAGGCATGCAGTGTGGGAGGATGAAGTATGTGGGCGAAATTTAGGAGGGACAAGTGAGTTACCATCCAGTAAGGTAGTGTGGGTGACTGATGAAAAGAGTGCCTGGAATTTATGTGGTTAGGTTGAGATGTGCAGAATGTGGGCAAGAGAAAAGATATATTGTTTTCAACTTAATTTATCCTGAAATTTGCATCTCCTTATCTTGAATGATCAATTGCATCAAGAGATTAACAGTAGAGCTAATTCTTGTCACGAAGAAATATGACGGGAAGGATGTAGACCTGTAGCACTGCCTTTCTTTTCCAGGAAGCTACGTAAAAAAGCTGCAAAAGGACGAAACACTGTGTAAAGGTAATGGTAAAAAATTACAGCTGATTTATAGAGAATTTCGCACTGAGGGATTCAGGAAGGCAGTGTGGGCGGCTGATGAAAAGGCTGATCGCAGATGGGAGAGTTTGACTTTTCTGTGAAAAGACGAGGCAGTGATACCAAGCCAGGGCAAGGCAAAATATGGAGATCTGATTTTCGGTAAAAACAGACTGAACCCTTCTGATACAGTGACGGCTTATCTAGTCATTTTTACCGTCTCTGGAGAAGTTAATGGGTGAAATGTATCGTCAGTTAGCCTCTCACTATTACCTGGCGCTCTTAAATGTCCTAAGAGAGCAAGATTAAAATACTAAAAGCACGTAATTAGACTGAAGGGGGTTATTTTACTTCCATCACTCGTTTTTCATTTTCCTCGGGCTACCACGAAGCGAATTTCATTTCAAACTGGTGGGACTTCTCTCCTAATGAAGAAGTTAACGGAGGCAGTATCTAACCTCTGCAGATTGAAATGTCTCTCACCAGAAAACCAAAATCATCTGCTGGTATCAGTAATAAAATTCAAGGTACATCATTGTCGTCAAGAGGCTCCATGATCTTCCACAAGACAAACCGATATATCAGAAAAAATGCACTGATTTGGTACACCTAATGTGTTAAGCAGATACACTGTAGCGACAGGAAATTATTAGTTTTTTTTTTAACCTTTTCAGTCTGCGTATTTTAATTTCAACGGAGGACATGCAGACAATTTTATGAAACTGAGAGGGAAGAGGAAGGAACATTGCAGCAAAGGGATATATTTCGGCTGTATTTTTTTCATATACAGGGAAGAAGGAACCAAAGGCCAGAAGCCCACAAGATTGCTCCCTCCAAGAAAAAATAAAAACAAATTAACAGAGCCCATTTCGAAAAGTTTCCCTCAAGCTGAAAAAAAAAAAAAATCGTCTGGAAATAGGAAGAATAATGGGAAAAAAATATCACCGAATTCAAGGGAGCGATTGATAATGAAATGTTTATGGAAAATCGATTAACATGGTCAGTAAGTAGATTTGACGGACTGAGTATAATTGTATTCTGAGTGTAATTGTATTTGGTCCTGTGTTTGGCTCACCTTAATGTGCTGTTGATTATTCTTGCGTCATTGCTCATACCTTACGAAATGTGGGGATTGGTCTATTCACTCTCTCTCTCTCTCTCTCTCTCTCTCTCTCTCTCTCTCTCTCTCATTATTATTTTTTTTATATTTATTACATGCTTATAATGAAAGCAAAATGTGAAAAATTAGCATAAAAATGAATTCCCCTTATAATAACAAAGCCTTCAGCGTCCTGGATACACTGATACAGCTGCTCTCCATCCACTGCACTAAAATGATCTCCAGCCCCAAGACAAATACAGAAGAAACCCCAGCCGATAACGAGGCTAAAAATGAAAAAAAAAGTCAACATACTGGAGAGGTTAATTCCCAGCTTTTCCTCAGGGGGAAGTCGAAACGGCGTAGGGGAGGCAAAGAGAGAAAAAATCCTATAGCAACGCACCAAATAAAAAAAACGTTGAGGGACTGACTTTAGGGGAGAGGACAGATTTTTATTGTGGAAAAGTTTAGATGGGGAGATTTTCAGTGTGGAAGAGGGGGATTTTCTGTGTGGAAGGGGTAATGGAGATTTTCAGTGTGGCAGAGGGGGATTTTTTGTGTGGAGGGGGTAAGGGGGATTTTCTGTGTGGAAGGGAGTAAGAGGGATTTTCTATGTGGAAGAGGGTGAGTAAAGAGGATTTTTTGTGTGGAAGAGGATGAGTAAGGGGGATTTGCAGTGTTGAAGGTAAGGGGGATTTTCAGTGTTGAAGGTGAGTAAGGGGGATTTTCAGTGTGGAAGAGGGAGTAAAAAGAGGATTTTCTGTGTTGAAGAGGATGAGTAAGGGGATTTGCAATGTTGAAGGTGAGTGTGATTTTCTGTGTGGAAGTGGGGGAGTAGGGAGGATTTTCATTGTAGAAGAGGGGGAGTTAGGGAGATTATTCCATGTTGAAGAGGGGGAGGAAGTGGGAGTTTCAGTGTACAAGAGGAGAAGTTAGGGAGATTATCAGAATGTAGAAGAGTAGAAGTAGAGAGGGGAATTGTGGAGGTTTTCAGAGCTTAGAAGTGTTAGAAGAGTGACAGTGATAGGAATTTTAAGTATCTGGAAGGAGGAGGAGGCAGAGTATGGAAGAGGGAGAAAAAGAAGTCAGATCATGAAAGAGAGGAAAGGAAATGGGGTGAAAGGAGGATGTTTTCGACGTGGGAAGTGATGGGACTGAATATTTTGTTCCGTGTGTGGATGGAAGAGGGCATGGGAGAGTTTCAGAGAGTCAGGAAGGAAAGTTTTACAGCCTTCACAGCGAATACGTGACTGCCGCTGCTCTCAGTCCCCACCCACTGGTTAGGGAAAAGAGTTGCAGTTCCGGCTGGCTATGGAACAAGGCCATATATCTTTCTCCTGCTCTTCTTTTCACTCGCCTTTTTTATGGAAGCTTTTTCTTGTAGTTCTCTTTTCTTATTACCTGGTCCCTTGTTAATTTATTCTCTTGTTATCATCCCTTTTTTGTTACTCTCTCTTGTTGCTTATTTTTTTTTATTCTTGTTCATTTATTGTTACTCCAATTAAATAAAAGAGTTACAGAGCTGGCTTACTGTGGAGCAAGGTCACGATCCTTTTTTCAGTTCTCTTTTATTTTTCCTCTTCGTTCTCAATAAATTTCACTTCAGGTAAAGAAAGACTTGCAGGAATGATTGGCCATGGAGCAAGACCACTTTCCTTTTTCCAATTCATTTTTTGGTTTCCTCTCCAATTCTTCCGATATTTATTTACAAACACATGTATGGAAGGAAGGCGAACTATGCTAAAGTTTCACGATTCGCCTCTCTCTTTGGTTATCCTCAGTTTATCAGAGGCGAATTATTTTTCCAGATTTTTTGTCCTCTTCTTTTCCTCCCCTCATAGACAAAAATAAGTCTGAAATTAGAGAAAATGGTGATGGACTGGTAATCATTTTCTCGTCCATTTCTCTTCTTTAAGCTGGCTAAGAAGGGGTTCGGAGCTGAACTGACAATGGAAGAAAACCACACTCTTTTTCTTCCAGTTTTTCTTTTTACCCTTTCTTTCTTTTCCGTCTCTGCTTCTTTAAATGTACGCAACTACAGACAAAGAGTGGCCTAACGTAGACTATACTGATTCGTGTCCATATTTTTTCCTCCTGTTTCGTTCCCTACAGATTTTCTTTCATAAACTCACGAAAATTAGTCTGACAGTGAAGGAGAGCTGGATTAGATTCGTGATACTAAGAGGGAAATGCGTCACTTCTTGGGAGGACCATCGATTCCAGCTTTTATGTACTTTATCAACGTCAGAAGGGTAACTTCTGAAGAGGAATTTCTGAAAGCGAAAAATCCACAGATTGCACCAGGCGTATACTGTATTTATCTTGTTTCTAAAGAGCTATTTCTGGAAGGGCAAAACCATAGATTTCAACTGAAGGGCAATTTCTAAGGGCAAAAACCCCATAGATTCCAATTGATATATAGTTCAGCCATTTTGTTCCCGTCGCTCTTCCACCAAAAATCGACCACAAACGATTGAGGAGCGGCAAACAAGCGGAGAAGGGGGTAAAGGGGGAATGAAAAAGGAGGGGAAGGAAGATGAATGCTGATGAGAAATCGTTAAGTGTTTTGCTGCGGTGGGAACGTAGTGAAGTTGATGCAGGAGGACCGACGTAAAAGTTTTGGGATGTAAATGATGGAGAGAGGAACGATGAGGATGGAGAACGGGATAGAAGAGAGAGAGAGAGAGAGAGAGACAGACAGACAGACAGGCAGAATATCGGAATCTGAAGTAGGTAATTCAATGGGAAGAGGTATACAAAAGGAAAGGGAGGAGGAAGGAACGAAGAAAGGAATCCAGGAATTCAGGAAGGGGAAGTTGGACAGTAGGAGAGACGTGGAGAGAAGAGAATGAGAGAGAGAGGGCCTGGGAAGACAGTGACAGACTCTTGACACATGCAAAATGGATGTACGAAGATGATTATCGAAGGGACTGAGATTAGAAGGAAGAAAAGAAGAAAAAAAGAGTGGAAGGACGGAAGGAAGGAAGGGAGTAGGGAAAGAAGGAAGGAAGGAAGTAGGGAAAGAAGGAAGGCAGTAGGGAAAGAAAGAAGGAAGGAAGGAAGGAAGAAGAGTATCAGTAAATAAGGGAAAAGGGATACAAAGACAGAGCATAGGAAGCAGAGGTGGTTGGAAAAAAGTATTGCAGAAAATCAAGGGGGAGCTTGTAATACACCCAAGAGGAGAGGATCTATCAGAAAGAGAATCGTTAAGCGGAAGATGAGAAAGGAGAATCAGGAGAGAAGGTAAAAGTGAGCAGTGAAGTGACAGTAACAAAACGGGAGGGAAGTGAAATTGAAATAAATCACAGCAGAGATTTATATTCGCAATATGTCCTGGTGCTGGCAATGTTTCTTTCTGTCTTTTTTTCTCCCTCTCTGTTTTTCATTTTATTTTTTAACTAGGGGAAGGGGTTAGAAACAATTGACATTAACCCCTGCAGTTTCATTTAAAGGTCATTGTTGAGAAGTTGGAAAGAATTAAGTAAATATGTTTGTTGATATATTTATTTATTTATTTTTCAGATATATAACTGAAGTAAATAAAACAGTAGTAAGCTAACCTAAAGAGAACTACGGGAAATCAGTAAGGAAGGTGTCTATCTTAACCTGAATACAGTATTTGATAATATAGCAAGACGATAATTATCAAAAGACGTCTTAGTACAATAGGAGCTAAGAAAAAGGAAAATAAGGGAAAGAACTGAAATATAGATTTGAAGAGACATGAGGGATAAAGGCACTGAAAAGCAGGGAGAAAAAGGAAAATATGAAAGAGCTAAGGAAACTAACAAGAAAGGAAGCTAAGCGAGGAAGATGAAGGTAGCTGGTGTAAGGTGTGTGTAGGAAAAAAGAAGGAAACTTTAAAGTAAGCTAAGAGAAATTAAGAGGAAAGGAGGTTAAGGGAAAGAATGGAGGCAATAGATTTAAGGTGTGAGAGGAGAGAGTGAGGAGAGAAAACTGGGAGGGAGAGAGGGAGACGGGGAGGGGCAGGAGGAAGTAGGAACATAACCTTGATTTAATATACGGTAGTGTCTATAAGGATGCTGAGGATGATGATGGTGATGATGGTGATGATGATGATGATGATGATGATGATGATGGAGATGATGATGATGAAAAAAGATAAAAACAATAAATAACGCTAAAGTGAAGAAATGAGAGAGGGAGAGAGAGAGAGAGAGAGAGAGAGAGAGAGAGAGAGAGAGAGAGAGAGAGAGAGAGAGTAGGAACATAACCCTGATTTACTAGATGGTAGTGGCCAGACGCTTGGAGGGTGAACGAAGTGGATCTGGGAGAGAACAGCCAAGAAATTGGAGAGAGAGAGAGGAGGGAGAAAGAGAGTAGTGTTAGCAATTCTAAAACTCTAGTAATATTGAAAAAAGATAACAAGAGCAAATTCAGAGGTAGAGTTCACTTTTATACAGGCACTATATATAGCACCCTTTATTGTTAATTGGAAGTAAGTCCCTGCTGCAATAGAAGGGTATGAGGGTTGTGGTATTTAAGAGAGTGAGTCAGAAGGAGAACCAGGGGAAGGAAAGAGGCTTAGCAATTCCTGGTAAGGCAGATTACAAAATGCCAGGGTACTCAGAGCGGTGAAGCCTTTCTTGATAGTTTCTGGCATTCTCAATTTTTAAGACTCGTTTCCCTGACTGTAAACTCAGAGGTAGTTGGAAATATGTTCTAAAAAATAAGTTATCATATGGAAAGGATTGAGTGAGTGAGTTATCCCCCCCCCCTCCTTTCTTTCTCTCTCTCTCTCTCTCTCTCTCTCTCTCTCCCCCATTAAAAATCAGTCTCAGTGCCCTCTCTCAAACCTCACTAAATGACGCAGTTCCCGGCAGTAGGAAGTAAATAATTCATCAGCCTTCATGCATCCAGACCGTCAGCCCAGCTCATCACCCCCGCCCACACCAGCTCAGCCCTCAACAATCAATCACCCACCCTCACCCCCACCCCTATCCCCACCCTCACCGCCACCCACACCCCCACCCTCTCTCCAGTCCTGAAAACACGCCTCGTAATCCCGCACATTTCAATCTGGCTAAAAAACAAGAACGTCAATCAAGTTCAGTATCTCTGCTTCAACAACCCCCACTTTGTTTTTCAATAATTCCTTCATTATTATAGGTCTCCCGTAAACTGAATATTTCCTCTTTATTTTTCCCGGGTTTCGTAGCAGCCCTTAGTACCTTCTCTCTTCAGACGTATTTTTTTCTGTTACCCTTCTTACGACCAGACGATTTTATTCAGCTTTAAGAGAGACAGCTTGAAGTGAAGGGGGTTAATGAAAACTATATCTAACCATTCCAGCCCGTAAAGTTGATCTGAAGGTTAATATAATCACCTAAAAGTAGCAAGAAATAATATGAAAAATGTGTCATCGGATTTACAGGGTTAAATCGATGGTTACAGCTAGCTTATTTTCCTGCCCACATTGAAACAGCCCAACAATTAAGTGCTAATTCCTTCACTCCGATGACGTACATCCACCATCCTCCTTTGTGGGGATAGGAAGGGAACTGAGGAACGTTTGTATACCTAGGCAGCTCAGTCACCCAGTTATATCGGTGCAACCACGTGAAGGCAGCCCTCTCCAGCACCACTCCTGCTGTAAATGATCATTTATGACAGGTGGAAACGCTGGGCTGGAGAGAGACACAGGTAAAAGCTTAAAAGAAAACAAATCTAGCTCTTACCTGCGTCTCTCTTCCACCCAGTATTTCCACCTCCCCCACTGCACCATGTCCTATGTACCATTGACCATAGACGTGTATCAGGGTAGTGTCAATTACGTGGGGGTCCCTCATGACAGAGTACGGTTATTAAAAAATGTATCTCCTCTAATATTCATCAGAGAACACGGGCCATTTAATATCGCTGGTCGAAATCCCGCCAAATTCCTGATAAAGGGAATTAAATATCAAAGCTGTTGTGGTAAAAACTGTATCTATCTTGGACGGGGACAGGGGAAAAGGGTGGGTTTGTATTATCGTACTATACAACAGGGGATGAAGAAGATGAGGAGGAAAATGTAGAAGAAAAGGAAGATTAGAGTGAAGAAATGGCTGAAGACACCCAGAAGAGGTAGAAGTGTAGGATGAAAAGGAATAAGTTGAAGGAAAGGACGATAAAAATGAAAATTACGGTGTGGGAGAAGCGGAAGAGTAGGGTGGAGAAGAAAAGGCTGAACAGAGGATGAAGACAAATGAATGAGCATAAGCATAGGGTGAGGAAAACGAAGAAAAAAGTGAGGGGACGCAAAATACGAGAAGAATTTGCCACAGACTTCACTCCTTTAGCACAATGACACGACCTCGACACAGGATTCAGGAGGGTGTGTAAGAAAATTATTGAGAGAAGATGTTTACAAATAATCAAGGACCTTTGGATCACCCTTAGTTTAGCACGATCACAGCTGGTTTCGAGTGGATTTAAGCGACCTTTTGAACGAAGCTGTACGTGATGACAGTAGGTTTGGCCCGGGTGTAAACGAATAATTGAAAGCTACTATACGTGACCTTAGCAAGATGTCATAAAGTTTTGACAGTTCCGACAGAGCGTAAGATAACTATTGACATTCTAACCAAACCACTCACGGCAATTTTCCATTAAGTTAGCGAGGTCACGTAAGGTCTGGATGGTGTGTAAACTAACTATTGATGGCGGGTGTACGTGAGCAGGTGAGCGAGGGGAGTAATGGGCCACAACTCCCCCCCCCCATAACCACCCAGAATTACTCCACACTCCAGCCCAGAAATTGTCCCCTAAATTGGGTGAGAGTAATTGTGTTGGGGAGAGGGTGGCAGGCCTCGGCTACCCTCTCACTCTCCAGCTCTCTCTCTCTCTCTCTCTCTCTCTCTCTCTCACACACACACACACACACACACACACACACACACACACACACACACACACACACACACACACACACAGGCCACGCCCAGGGTTCCTTATCTTTATATCTCTTTTATATTCTCTTTGCGTGTATAATACAATCATTGAACCCACCATGTTCCTTTATTGCCTTTATTACGAGGAACCATTTTGTGTTTTTTATTTTGAAAGTAGCGGAGGATTTCACGTAGAATTATTTTTATATCAGATCCTCCTAGTATTAAAGGAATAGAAGTAGTATTTAGCCCCTCGAGTTAGAACAGTCTGTGCCACGATGGAAAATGTTGGCAGGGGAGGAAATTCTGCACACACACACACACACACACACACACACACACACACACACACACACACACAAGGGGGGGGGAGGGAGAACAAGCACTCCTCCGGCTGTAAAACGTGTAAGTCCAAGGCACCACACAACACTGCCTTGTTCCAGACAGTGTTAACTCTTACGACACTGTGGTTCACAATTTTAAATGCACTGAAAACAAAATCTCTTCTTGCACGACCAAAGAGCAAACAAGTGCTGGGTCTGAGGGCTTAACTTCTTTGGTATGATATTCTTGCTACAGTCTGACTTAATAAGGAAAATGGCCTGGAGTGGAGGAATTTCAAAGTAGGTTGCACGTACCTCCCCTGTTCATAAATAAATATGTACGTGAATAAATATAAAAAAATGAATACATAAATGATAAGTAAATAAATAAATAAAGGGTGAAATCATACTGTAAAATTTCATTTCCTCTCTGTATATTCTTACGGTCTTCAAAGGCTGTTAATTTACCTCAGGAGATTCTTTTCGAACTAGAAGGGATTGATATGGCTTTCATTGACCTCCTCAGTAGGAGAGGTGTTTTTTACTTTGAACGAAATTTTAGGTAGTGAGATAACATTTCAATAAATCGGAAAAAACAAAAGGTTAATAACGCATTCTTCTAATTTACTATGCTGAAAACTAAAGACCAGGCTAATGAGTTAACCACCTTGCTTCTGATGTTGACAACTTGGGACTTTGACAATGAAGAGGCACACACCCAAATGTACGAGTAAGCCCAGTAAATTTTTCATGATTATCTTGCCGGTGTAGATGTGTTGATACTGAATGTGAGCATCAGTATGAAGATGTTCGGCCCTTCAACTTTACCCTCATTCATTCTTTCCTCTTATGTATCTCGCCTAATCACCCCATTCTCATTTCCTCTCCCTGCTAGCCATTCCCTCTGATAATCTACATCTTTTCGCCTCGTTCTCTGTCACTTCTTTCCCTTTCTATCATGCCCCTTTTCCTTCCTTCCCTCATTACCGTATTCGCCATTCCTGCTGTACATAAAAAAAATAATAATAATAATAATTTTTGAGTGGAGTGGCCGAATTCCCAGTCTCTGTTTTCCGCAACTTAAATGGAACTGAATAATACGGAATTAGTATTGCTCTGGAGGCTGCATCGTAACTTTCCACCAAAATAGCTGTGAAAGTGTATAATGAATGCTACATGAAACCCGACTCAGTAATCAGGGAATTTGTATGATCATCTCACGGGTTATAGAAAATGTTTTAATATTTTTTTTATAATATCCTTTAAGTCTAGCGTTTTGTAGTACCTATGCAATGCCCGTTTTTGACTGTTCATTATATAGCTGAGGCTCTTGGAATTTTTCGATCAGTAACAGCCCTATTTCTTTGGCTGCCTGTCTTCCTTTCACTCCATATATCTATCCATCTGTCTGTCTGTCCATCTATCTTTCTGTTTATCTATCTGTTGATCTGTTTGTCACTCATTCTGTATATCTGTCTGTTGTGCCATTGACCACTCCTTGCTCACGGTGATACCAGAAGTCAAAACAACAGACACCGATTATTTTTTCTATCTCCCTTTAAGGCTGCCAGTGCTGTAAATTTTTCCGCCAATAACATATATAGCAGAATGTTAGTTTTATTTTTATTCTCAGGTAATTTTGTGCTGCAGTAGAGAAACTTCACTAAATGAAAGGTATTTAAATTCTTCATCAGCCCACTCAACGTGAACAGGCTAACTTAAATTTTATATATTTAAACGTGTGATACGACCAGGATTAATTTTTAAAAATGCGTCATTAGATTAAAGGGATAAAAAAGGTTCTCTAAAAAAGTGAAACATTAGTCACAATACAGTGAAATCAGTTCTTAGTATTAATTTGATATTTTTTCATGTGGCATAAAAGATGAGAATTGGTAGATTGGTGCTGAGTGTTTTTTTTTTTTTTTCTTGGAAACTTATTTTTTCTTGCAAACTATTTTTTATTATCATTAATGTATATACATGAAATGCGTTCTTTTTTGTGCAGCTTTCCTGGTAATGATTACATATTCAGTAAAATTGCTACTGTTCTATACCACTTTTTTTATAACTTTTTTCATTAATATTCTTCCGTACTTTATAGCAACATTGTAATTACCTTTATTGTAATAGTAAATGAAATCATATCAGAAGAAAAAGGAGACATTATTTTTTGCATCCCGAATTAAACAAACAAGCTTTGACGGAAACACACACACACACACACACACACACACACACACACACACACACACACACACACACACACACACACACACACCAAGAGAGAGAGAGAAAGAAAGAAAGAAAAGTACAAGGAAAGTGATGCAGAATATTCTTTCTCTCTCTCTCTCTCTCTCTCTCTCTCCATCTCCCCGACTCATTTCCTCCCCATCTATCTTCCTCGCCTCAGACTGCCCCCCCCCCTTTACCCCCTTCCCCCGTTCAACAGGTGGGATCCGGGAGTAGGAACCGTCAAAGGGCCTGGATCAGCGGTTCTGAGAGAGAGAGAGAGAGAGAGAGAGAGAGAGAGAGAGAGGAGAGAGACAGACAGATGAAGAGAGATGGAATTTGTGTGTGTGTGTGTGTGTGTGTGTGTGTGTGTGTGTGTGTGTGTGTGTGTGTGTGTGTGTGTAAAGAGAGAGAAAACACATGCCTTTAAATGTGTGCGAATATGTTTGGGGAAAATAGGCTGCTTGAAAACAAACAAGAAATTTGAGTAAAAATATCCTGGAGAAAAGATATGGAAAAGAAAGGGAATCGATCAGCGGAAACGAGAGGAAAGAATTTGAATATAGAGTTTTATTCTCTCTCTCTCTCTCTCTCTCTCTCTCTTTCTCTCACACACACACACACACACACACACACACACACACATTTTTTGGAGGAAGTGAGAGAATGGTGAGGGTGGGAATGTGTTTCCAAGAACATTGTAAGAGAAAACAGCCTGAATGGAGTGTGTGTGTGTGTGTGTGTGTGTGTGAGAGAGAGAGAGAGAGAGAGAGAGAGACGAGACGAGACGAGAGACGCCGTGTGGTCTAGTGGTGTTAGGCACTTGTCGAGGTGGAAGGCAATCTTTTTTTTTTTTTAATCAACGAATTGAATCTCCAACATGCAACTGGAGACATTTTGATTTGCAATAACACAAGAAATTTATGACCGTCTTTTTTTTCCTGAGCCCCTTCATTCAGGTGATTCATTAACTTAATTCCCAACCTTTTTTTTTTTTTTTTTTTTTTTTTTTTTAGAGACCCATTGCGAACTGGCAGTGTGAGGCTTCCGTGCCCTAAGCAGTGTGTTTGATGTGTTGTGTGATATGGCTGTGTTACATGTGAAAATGAGAGATGTATTAGATTGAATTACGGTATTGAAAAGCATGTTTGAGGTAGGGCAGTGTGTGTGGTGTGTAGTGTGTCTGATATAATAGTATGTGCTGTGTGGTAGTGTGTGGTGTGAGATGGTGTGTGTGGTGTGGTAGTGAGTGGTGTCGTTGTTGGTAATGCAATATGAGCTGTGGAAGATGTGTTTTCCGTACTGTAAAATTCCTTGTTTAAACGCTGTTGCTAATAACCATTTCTTGATAGCCTCATGATCCTAAAGAAATTATGATAAGCTTAAACGTAAATACGCATAATGGAAAAACTCTATGCTTAGAATAATTATATACTGTAACTTGAATAATGATGCTCAATATATGACAAAGTGTTGCATAAATCTTACGTCAACTCTTCTTTTACCAGGGATGCGGGTTGGTGATAAAAACCTTGAGTCGTTAATTACGTTTTTCTTATATTAATCTTACGAGGGACGCGCACATTAAACTGGACACATTGTTTTATTAAATTTGCGGGAACACACACACACACACACACACACACACACACACACACACACACACACCATTGACCCCTTCATTCCAACAACGTATTTTTCGTACAAGTCTTTGTACCTCCATATGATTTAAATTTTAAGAGTTTACGAACAGGATATGTAAAATAATAGTTTCCATTAACTTCTACACTACAGGATGTCTCCTCTGAGTTGAAGAAAATTGTCTGAAAGCAGAATTGATAAAACAGAAAATGCGCAATCTTATTTCAGAAATAACTCCCTCTCCCCAGCATTTTTTCTACCCCATTTGACAAACACGCGTCTCCTCCTACACTACGGGGGGGCTGATCTCCCCTTCCCTGTTATTAATTTCCTCCCTGCACACGTATACATTAATCACCAAACGCACAATGACCCCTTAAATCTTACCTCAATTAACGTCATCCAGGCTCACGTACAAGATAAGAAAAATAGGGCAGGGAGAATAAATCATGCTAAGATCATAAGCGCAAGGGGAAAATAAAAAGTATGGGTAAATGATTAATCTGGAGAGGAGCGTCTGGGATATTCTTGGTCTCCTTCCCCGTGGAACAGAAAGCGTGAAGATGCTGCGAAAAGACAGTCATCACATAATCGATGTTTGTAGGAAGGTGGTTGACAGTAGGGGCTTAAGCTATGAGATTTTGGAAGCTTTTGTGAGATACGAAAGGATGAATAGATCGAGCAGGCTATTACATAGATTTGTGTTTACATGAAGACAGGCACACAGACGTACACACAGTACACACGTGAACACAATATATGCCATCATACATAAAGAGCACAAACTCAGACACAGATCCATAAACACACACGATTTCAGAAGATTACACACACACACACACACACACACACACACACACACACACACACACACACACACACACACACACACACACACACACACACACACACACACACACACATCCCGTACTCTACAATCCTACCACTAGCCCCCTGTAGACCGCAAGAACCAAACAGTAGACACCCCAGACTCAAGTAAACAGAGAGAAAGAGGACGATTCATAGGCCGCGTTCCCGAGGTTGTCGTCTGAGAATTGAAGCAAACATTTTCCCCTCTGCTTGTCATCTAAACTTTTGGGATGGCGAAGGAAGCAAATAAAAACCTTGTGAACTTGTTTCCAGCTTCCCCAAAGAGCCCATTTTAATTGGATTTCGGAACCTTCTCCCAAAATTTCTCAACTGTTCTTCCCTTGGGCGCAGGAGGGGAAAGATTTTTTTTTTTTTTTTTTTTTTTTTACCTTTCATAAAGTAAAGGGAAACTGTGGGATGGATTAACCCTTACTTGTTTTTGTTGGAGACAGGGGGAGATGGTTTTCTTTATGTTACGATAGAGACAAAGTTAAGTACACAAAAGAAACTGTTTTGACGGAAGAGGTCGATGGATTAGCCCTCTCTTTGCTGGGATAACGCTTGTGTATGTTGGAGCTAACGTCAGATGATTGTACTCAGCTGAGATTGAGTAGAGCAGCAAGAAAGTGTTAATATTGTCATAATTAATACTATATGTTCGAGACAGCGGTAGAAATATATTCCAGTTAACGCCAGGCGATTTTATTTAACTGAGAGTGAATCAAGGGAACTTTAAAGTGTAAAGAAAGAGTGATAGTACTAGAGAATTATTTCCAAGACCTACACCTAAACTGAGTAAAGTTGTCTGGTGGCAGTAAGGTTAATCATTTTAAGACTTTTCACGCTCTGCAAGTGGTACTGGAGTTTTCATTTAAGTCAAAGACGTCCAGATTTTCAAAGTGCAAAAAAAAAAAAAAAAAAAAAAAAGAAGGAAGAGTGCCGATACTTATGTTGGGGACTATACACAATTATTAGTTATTATCTGATACCCAGGTGCTCTTGGGGAACCGTAGACTTAGCAGCAACAAAATCAGATAGGAGGAGGCGAACAAATTGATAACATAGACCAAACGGTTCGATATACTGGTAGTTATGGCATTGCATTTTAGAAGACTGATATTGCCTTAGATCCAATGTTGACTACAATATCAGATCATGGAAGAAATGTGGGTTTACTGTGCTTGTTGCCTATCTATTTATGCAAATTTACTGTTCACCTGTAAACTGATTTTAATTTCTTCGCTTACTTATATCTGTTATCATTTGCTTTTTCTTTTTAAAAACCTCTTCATTTAGCGCAATAATCCACCCCTCAGAGCAGGACGCAGATAGATCGACAACAAGGGGAAGGCCTAATTGGAAGAGTGCTTGTTAGTGAGCCGCCTCATACAAGCTTATGGCTAGTTAGTAAGGCTTGTGGAGAGTTATTAGCGGTGAGGGATAGTTAGCAGGGCTGTTAGGTAGCTATTAGAACTGAGGTGAAGGCTAAAGAGAAAGAATTCAGAAAAATAGGGCAGGGAGAATAAATCATGCTAAGATCATAAGCGCAAGGGGAAAATAAAAAGTATGGGTAAATGATTAATCTGGAGAGGAGCGTCTGGGATATTCTTGGTCTCCTTCCCCGTGGAACAGAAAGCGTGAAGATGCTGCGAAAAGACAGTCATCACATAATCGATGTTTGTAAGAAGGTGGTAAGTTATTTTAGAGTTATTAAGTCATAGGGGAGGGTATAAAAGGCCAAAGAAAGTTAGTGTGCCAGAAGCTTAAGGGTAGTTATTCATATATTCCAGTAAGCAATGAGTGTGTTGGTGGCGGACCTGTGATGTTATTCCTTTGTTATGTTAAAGCATCACACCTAATATCTTGTCAAATAAAGAGATAAGCAGATAAATGAGATTACACCAGAAACTAATACGTGATAGTATTGGTGGTGTATTTATAGATTAAGGTGGCGTCTGGTGTTATTCCCGTGTTAAAGCAGCAATCATACCAGCCAATACCAGGCCTCGGCTCCTCCTTCACCACTCAACCAGATTTACCGGAAAGGCTTTTACCGGGTCCCGCTCACTAAAGCCAAGGATGCTCAGTTTATAGCAACGCTGAGGGGGAATTGAGGGACAGTTTCTCTCTCTCTCTCTCTCTCTCTCTCTCTCTCTCTCTCTCTCTCTCTCTCTCTATTTATGCACAACACAGTCTTGACATCTGTAGGCAGCAGTATAGATTGATGTAACCCACCCAAGCCTTAAGTGGATCAGTGTTGGCTCTGAGACAATAATAATTATAAGCTCATATCCGTTAATTATAATTATTTAGTCCTCCCCATACGATTTTTCTTTCTCTTGATGATTCTATTGATCGTAGCTTCTTTTCTTCTGGAGGCTTTAAATAAATCCTTCATTAGGCCTTTCCTGACTGGAGATCCATCCTAAATTTAAGCAGATCATCTAGTTTGGTTAATTGTAAACTTTATAATTCCTCCTCACCCAGCTTCCATCTTCCCTTCTACGACTCCCCTTTCTCCGTCCATCCACTCAAGCTTGCATCTTCAGTCAGGAATCTAGACTGATCTAACACACAAGAGCCTTAACTAGGACACTGTTAGCTCTGAGACCGATAGAATATAAGTACACAGTACATCCTCGTTTTATGTTTGGGATGTTACAAACTCTCACAACCTTTTCCGTAAAATTGTCACGGTAAATGAGGAAAAGGAAATTATTTAGCATCGAGACTTGGATATGCTATTTTACTGTGATTACTGTTCATTTGAGGGTAAAATGAACTTCTGAAAAATGCAGTGCAGCGAGGATTAACTGAACCCATCCTATTTTCTTCTCAGACGAAAACGTTTATTTATCCTGAATGATGATAGCGCCATACCTTTGAAGATATGATGTCGTGTTTTGGTACAGGGTAAAAAGGTTCAGCTTCCGAATGGCCTCTCTTCATCTGAGGGACTAACAGGATTCTAAAGAGAAATATATTGTCTAGAAGTGGCAAGAGCTCACTGCAAAAAAGCCTATATAACGCAAGATATCAGACATTAAATATTAACCTAGATGTCTTTACCTAATTCTGGCTGGTTGGGGAGGGACTCGGATACTAAAATATTTGAGCAGCCTGTTTTATTCTCGATTCTGGTGGGTGTAAGAGTTTCAGGAATGAATAAATTTGTGGCCTGGTTGATAATAAAGAAGACAGGTGGATATGACTTGATTAGATATATATATTTAATTGCCTTAGTGCGATGTTGGTCTGTTACTGGGTTGTTTTTGTATATGTGAGAGGGAATGTGAGTTAGAGAGGAGCCTAACATTGAAGGAAAAGGGGACATGGAGACGATAGATAGGCGAATATACATACAGACAGACAGAAAGGCAAAGAGATACGGACGGACAGAGAGAGAGAGAGAAATGCGTACTGACAAATTAATGAGAAGACAGGTAAAAAGTCAGGTAGATAAAACAGGTACATAACCGGGGTCATGAACGTCTGTTAAAAATACATTAATGTCCAGTGGAGCGAATTTGCGAGTGTGCAGGACGAATTATTTTGAACTATCATTACTCGTTTTTGCAAATTATATTCTCGAGTGAAATTTAGTGAGCGCGCCTCATTATAAAATAAACCTGCAAATTATTACCCAATATTTCGCTGCCTATCCGACATGCGAGCAAAGATACAAAAGGTTTTTCGTAAATATTGAAGTCGGGGGTATTTTTTGGTTATCTGTGTGTGTGTGTGTGTGTGTGTGTGTGTGTGTGTGTGTGTGTGTGTGTGTGTGTGCATTTTATATATACTCAAATGTCTATGGTTTTACTCGTGTGTGTGTGTGTGTGTGTGTGTGTGTGTGTGTGTGTGTGTGTGTGTGTGTGTGTGTGTGTGTGTGTGTTTCTTATTCCTCTTGGCCGGAAAATGCCTTAACCCCTTCAGAATTTTTATTTTCTCCACAGCAATCTATCTTATTCGCTTAATGGAAAGATGACTGGTTGAGGAGGAGATATTGGATACCTTCTAATTTTTAACAGTGATTATAGACAAGTTTCTCGATAGCATAAGCCTTAGCGATATTAGCTCGTCACTATGAACTCTTGATTTGAGTAGAAACATGGCGAGTTTCCATGTCCTAGCACGACTGCATGTATATATTATGCTTCTCTCTCTCTCTCTCTCTCTCTCTCTCTCTCTCTCTCTCTCTCTCTCTCTCTCTCTCTCTCTCTCTCTCTCTCTCTCTCTCTCTCTCTCTCTCTCTCTCATTTATATATTATCTTGGTTTACTGGTGAGACAGAGAAGAGAGACAGACAGACGGACAAAGGGAATGTGAATGTTAAAATTTCAAGAGCATATTTAGGTTTTTACAAGTGGCAGCTCAGTCCCAGCGTCAGCAACACAATAGATCCATGAACAACCAGCACACAAGCCACTCGGATATAAAATCAGGGCGAGAAACTCCAGGTCTCACAAGGTATTCCCCTTCCCAGACCCCTATCAATATCGAAACACACAAACCCCCTGAATTTTGCTCCATCCTTCGCCCTGAAAAGCCGGGTACATACCAGGGCCTCGAGATTTTCCCCAGAAGGTGTATTTTTCCACTGAATGCTTGAGGGACGAAACAAAGGAAAGAGGGGAGAGGAACTGAAAGACATGGTCGATTGGAAGGTGTGCGGTGAAAAGTGGAAGAATATGTTTTAGATACATAGTTACTTATATACATAGATACATACATGAATACCGACAGACAGACAAACAGACAGACAGACAGACAGATGAAGACAGAAATAGGAATAGACAGAGACGTCCCCCTGAATTTCCACAGAATTTACCCTATATTGTTTTCACATATTTTCGTTCCCCTCCCTCTCAACGCCTTCCCTATTACAAGACTGCTCTATTTTTCCTATGGCAACAACCAGGCGATTTTATGCACTACAGTCCCTTGAATCGACGTATTTTTCTCATTATTTATGCAACCACCAGGTGATTTTTGCTCAGCTTTGTAAAGACCTCTTGTAGTGGAAATGTTAAACAAGGATATATTTAACTTCTACAGTTACAAAAGTCCTTCCTTAACTAAACAAAATTGTCTAGAAGTTGTAAAAACGGAAAGGCACGTCATTTTGATTTGTTTCTTAAAAGAGATCTCTTCAATGAGGGGGTTTGTAAAGGCTGTATATAACCTCTTCACTTGTTGATATCTCTCCTGAATTTAATAAGTTCCTTTGGAGATGACAAAAATAATATAAAAATCCTCTCGGGGCTGAAAGTGTTTAACTCGGGCCAGTAATATGAGTCTTCAACTATCGTCTGTCGAATTAACCCGAAGTCAGTTTCTTCACTCTCCCTTCCCCTCCACAATATATTGAAACATCTCTCTGTTCTACCTGTACTTCTCTTCTTGCACTCTCAACCGTCTATAAATCTCTATATTGCATTCATCTTCTTCACTCTTCCTCGCCTTCCTTACTACACTTCAGCATCTATCTCCTTTTTAAGTTTCATTTATTTGTGCTTCATTTCCCACCTTCTAAAGTCTGTAATTCTCAGCTTCATTTCTCACCTTCTAAAGTCTGTAATTCTCAGCTTCATTTCCCACCATCTAAAGTCTGTAATTCTCTACTTCATTTCCCACCTTCCAAAGTCTGTAATTCTCTACCTCGTACCGTATTTCTTTCCGTTCCCACGCTCCCAAAGTCACTCGAATACCTGCCTCTTCTGTTTTCTTGCACTCTTCATTTCCTACCCTTTCGTCTTTAATATTCCTGCCCCTTTTCTAAGAACTCTTCCGTCCATTTTTGCCTGACTGTATATGGGCACTTCGACTTGGATCTCCTCCTCACTCCCCTTCCCTTTCATCTCCTACGTAGAGCCATTTCATTTGCCTTAGCGACTCCCTTCCCCTTTCAATGATGCAGCCAGTGTAATTAAAAGTAAGTCGTGATGGCAAAATACACACTAAAGCACGAATACACACACACACACACACACACACACACACACACACACACACACACACACACACACACACACACACACACACACACACACACACACACACAGAGTCATCTGAATACAAATGAGTACTTAGGTAAATTATTGTAGCACATGTTCAGCATAGAGCAATTCTAGCATACCACGTAAATATTATATCTGAGTGCCTTGCCTAATGCACTGTCTGATATATTTGGCGTAGGACATGTAATATATTCGTAGTCCGTTGTGATCCCCAGTAAATCTAGATACTTTAAAGTGTGTCCCATTTTTACTTGTGCCTTCATTGTTTAAAGCAGAATATCAGAAACTATCACAGCCTGGCTAATAGATCTGCCACTAACACGAATTTTTAGCTGGAAATTAAGTGAAATTAAATAAGATGAGATCTATCCAACGAACGCGGTGATATCTCTTTTCATTTATTTTCTTATAATGTCCAGCTTATTGCGCCAAGCTTAGGAGAGAATGATCAAGTTTAAGGGTTAGATTAAGCTTTCATTAACACCATCACTAGGTCGAGGTTCTCCATTAGCTAAGAAAGTGGTCTGGAGATGGCAAGAATAAGCTGAAATAAGACGTTACTGTATTACTGTATTGTGAGGGGGAAAAAGACTTTGATGATAATTTTAAGACGCCATATTGTTTGGCTCGAAGTCGTATATCATTAAAGAACAAAGTTATAATTAATGAAGCGTCTACGTCCATTAATCCCAAGTTTCCTTATAAATCTGAGGAGCATTAGGGACAGAAGATGTGAAATTCTGTGAATCCTGTCTTCCTTTCACTCATTGTAGACATTTCATACTGGGGGTATTAGGAACCTTCCCCATTAATTCCTTCTCTGTGATGTTTGTGCTTTACCAATGGCTTTCTCCGGTCAGATGGTTCCTTTGTGCTGAGAAGACATTTGGAATTAATGAAGTTGCCACCAGCAGTCTCTGATAATCGCTTTGATAATATAAACTGCTGAGCGATTTTCTTTTTTTATAGTCTACAATTGTTCCAGGACTGTTACTAAAAAATTGTAATTACACTCTAACTTCAGTATCCCTGCGGCCATCAGCTTATTTTCTGCAACTTGTGAAAAGCCATTTGTACGAAGGGGCTTAAAAACGTTCTCAAAGTACATCAATCACTCAGCATCAGAAAATACGATGCAAAGGCCTGAGGTGTCGAAAGTGCAATTTGAAAATATCGCTGAGTGGCGTGAGAGGCAACACATGCTCTATAAAGCCTAGGATGAGTTATGTGACGTGTGTGTGTGTGTGTGTGTGTGTGTGTGTGTGTGTGTGTGTGTGTGTGTGTGTGTGTGTGTTTGTGTGTGTGTGTGTCTGTCTGAGAGAGAGAGAGAGAGAGAGAGAGAGAGAGAGAGAGAGAGAGAGAGAGGATATTTGTTGAAGGAATCGAGGATGAATTGTGTGACAGTCGATGATGAAGTGAGTCATAAAAAAGTGTGTGTGTGTGTGTGTGTGTGTGTGTGTTTATATACGAATGATTACAGTTTGTTTGTCAAGCCACGTGTACGAATATGTGCGTGTATGCTCTTCGTATGTATATATAGGTGAATGTGTACGTTTTTGGTTTCTTATTGTATATCTATGTGTAAGTCTGTGGGTCTACGAGATCATCTGGAATTTTGGCTATGTATGTTTTTTTTAAAGGTATGTAGAATTTGGAAACAATGTGCAGTACTTCTAACTAATGGAGAGAGAGGAGACTTTGCACAGTTAATCAAAGAGAATTTTAAATAAATCATGAAAGGAAAATGTACAGATTGAGGGACAGAAGGAAAGAAACAAAACTAAATAAGAGAGAGAGAGGAAGAAAGAATAAAGCTTGGTAAAAGAGGCAAAGGAAGATGTGAGAAAGTACGAAAGAGAACGAAAGATGCCATATAAGAGGAAAAGCAAGATAGGAAGAATCTAACAACAAGTAAGGGGAAGACTGTAAGAAAATACGGGAAAAAAACAAAGAGAAAGAAATGTGCTAAACTTCTCAACTCATAGACGACTAAACACTTCTCTGAATTTTAAGATAATCGTCTGGTATTAGTGAGAATAAAATCATTAAAATTTCTGTCTTCGCAGCGGAATTGAGAAAATGAGAATAGTGTGAAGGAAGTATAAAAGTGAATGGGAAAGAAAATTTGTAATAAAAATACTAAAATAATAAGAGCGACAATAAACCTGGTAAAGAGAGAGGAGAGTCTGGGACTGAAAGATATCAGAAGAGGAAGGGTGGATAAAAGGAGAGACGAAAGGAGGGGAAGGAGCAGACAAAAGAACAAGAGCTGGAGAGAGAGAGAGAGAGAGAGAGAGATGGGGGGTAGGCGAGTTAGTGATATAGGACCCACGAGACAGACAGACAGACTGATGGAAGTGGACCGGGATGAGATACGTGACACGGAGCTAATGGCATAAAACCCACGAGAGAGAGAGAGAGAGAGAGAGAGAGAGAGAGAGAGAGAGAGACGAGACGAGACGAGAAACGAAGAAAGCGAAAGAAAACGAAGCGAGAAAGGGAGGGCAAACTAAGGTAGAACGCAACCCACAGGCCCACCCAACCATCCACCAACCTGCCCACCCCGTATAGACGAGTTATCGAGCAACATGGAAACGACAGCCTTTTAGCACCGAGCCGCGGCCGTGGGGGGTGCTCCTGACAGCCAATTTTCTAAAAACCTCCGGAGAAACACGAAATTTTCTACGTGTTTTGCTGCCGATACGGAGAGGAGAGGAAGAGGAAGCGGTGGCGGCTCTTTGGAGTGACGAGCCGACCTAAGGAATAATAGATCTGTCCCCCTCCCTCCCTCCCTACCTCCCAACTTTCCCATCTCTCTTCTCGTCTCCCCCCTCCCTCCTCTTTTCCACTCCCCTTTTTTCACTTCACCCCTCCCTTCCTTCATCTTTACCTTTTCCTTTCGTTTCCTCTTCCTCCCCTCTTCCCCTTCTTAATCCTCCTCCTCTCCCTCTTTCCATGCTCTCTCTCCCTCTTCCCCGTCCGTCTTTCTTCTCTCCTTCCATTTCCCCCTACTCCTGCTCTTCTCTTCCTCTTCCCTTTTCCCAACCCAGTCTCTTCCTGTTTACAATCCCTTATTCCCTTTCCCCATCCTTCATCCCCTTGCCCCTCCTCTCTCGTACCTCTCTCTCTCCCCTTCTTTCCGTTCTCCATCCCATCCTCTTCCCCCTAGCAATCCATCTTCCGTTTCTCCTCGCCTCATCCCCTTTCCCCTCCCCTCCTCTCCTCATACCCTCTCCCCTCTCCTCCTCTTCTTGCTCCTTCTCTCTCTTACTCCTCTGTAACCCTCTCTCGCCACCTCCTCTCACTCAGCCTCACCGAAGCCCTGTTGTTGTCTGAAGGGGACCAACGACTGGGAGTGTCAGGTTTTGGAGGAGGTAGGCCACATATTTTCAAGCATATTTTGAGTCTCCCTACTACGCGTTTGATGGCCTAGACGAAAAATATAGAACTTAATGTTTTTCACAGCAAATTTTGGATCATGATTTTCATTTTGGTTGTGTTAGCTAGTGGATGAGGTAGGACATATATTATTGAGAGTATTTCAAAGCTATGCTATTGGTGGTTGATGTCAAGAACGAATAATATAGAACTGTATATATTTTTTTTTCACTGCAAATTATGTATCTTCACTGTCCTATTCACCGTAAGTTTAGAAAGCTGCGTTCACTGTAAAATTAAGAACCCGATAATTTTTGTTTTGTTAACTTTGGAATATGAGTATCGTTTTCTCTGTAAATTTGGGAGTGTGGGTGGGAGGGTGGGTGGGTTTGGGTGTCGTTGTGTGTGTGTGTGTGTGTGTGTGTGTGTGTGTGTGTGTGTGTGTGTGTGTGTGTTCTTTTTTTACACTATGAAACTAGAAAAAATCCACATTTTTTTTTTAATTAGAGACACGAGTATTGTTTCACTGAAGGTTTAGAAAAGTGGGTCTTCCTCAGTCAGCTTCAGCGATGGCGTGTTGTTGCCTGATGTGGCTGGAAGTGTCACTGGGATGAGGCAGACTCAATATTTTTTCAAGGACTTTTGAGACGTTTGAGAGACGATATTTTTTTAAAGGATTTTTTAGGGTTTTCTTCTTGGCGTTGGGTGACTGATGGTTTTCACTTTCATTATTGGGTTATGAGTCTTCCTTTCTCTGTGGGTTGTACAGTGTGAGTTCTAGAGAGTAGCCTTCCTTCTCACAGTCTTTTGGTTTTGTGTTTCATATTTTCATCACAAAAAAAAATGATATAACTTTCATTTCTAACACCCGGCATGGATGAATCTGATTTTTTTTGTGTGTTGAGAGGGGGGGGAAATCTTGACATAAATGCAGATCCACTTCATTTCGATAAATAACGAGACAGTGAGCAATGACTATCGAAACTCAGTGATGACACCATTATAGTCCAACAAAACTTTCAAAATATTGTGCAAGAGTTTCCTAATTCTTCATCTGAAAACTGGAGCGACATTTCTGACTGCAGCTGCACAGAGAACTAAAAAAAATCCGTTTGGTTTTCCTTCCTCCCTCGTCTCTAAAGTCACTGATGCCTGGATTAGAGTGGACAACGAAGCATATTACCTCCCACTGATGGATGATAATTGATATGCACCTCAGTCTGCTGTGTCACATTCAGGCATCTATAAATCCAGCTATGAAAGAGAGAAGGGAGAAGCGAATAACAGAGTTAAATTTACATGTGACGTCAAACAAGTAAGACAGTCGGGGGTATTTTTACACTTACTAATCCCTGGTGGACACGGGAGCTCCCAGCCAAATCACCAGGCAGGCAAGTAAGTACCCCAACTCCATTATCGCGCTAATTGGCCGTCAGTAATCTCCCGTCCATTGTGTAAATGACTGCCACTCATCCTAAAGCTTATTGTGATCCGCTACATATTCATCAGAGCTGCACAAAGGGGAGTATTATGTTCACCGTAACTCTTTTAAAACCAATACACTTAAAAATATACCTGTGAGCTAATATTAACTCTCCCACGTTCCCGTAATAAGAATAGGCTGCTGAAGTTGTCGCGGCTGTGATAAAGAGTTAACACGTCTAGGATCCTAAAACTCATTGTTGAATAAGATCGTCAGGTGTTATACTCCGCTCAGAGAGAGAGAGAGAGAGAGAGTGAAATCTATTACTCACATCCAGCCTCACTACCTTTAATTTAGCGACTCCTGCCGGCTTAGAAGTGCCATAATTTAGTAGACATCCAGACAGACTACCAGTCGCTGTTAGTATGACTGTCAGTCTGATAGAAAGTCAATAAGAATCAACTGTGCGTAGGTTTTTTTTTACTCCAGTTTTTTATGTTCCGGAATTCTTAGTCGGCGTCCTTTGACCTTTGCATTAGATATATTGGCATTTTTCGTCCTACTGGCAATAGATAAATAGACAAGTGGATATATTTTGGAGATAAGGAAGACAGGTAGACACACACACACACACACACACACACACACACACACAGGGGAAGAGGTAGAGTGTGTATCAGGTGCGTCTTGTTTTTCCTTTTTTATCTCTACTCAGCAATCCCCGACAGATGACATATTGGCATTTTTTGTCGAAGTTACTCAAAATAATTTCATTCCGTCCTTTTTTTTAAGACTATCTTAAAGGGCGTTGTATAACCGAAAAATTTATATGGCGTAATTTTTCTCGTATATAAGTTTCATTAATTTTGTGGTGACTTCTACGTATAATGCTTCATACCTTCAAATAATTCCATTATGCTCATGAAAACCATTCTGAAAGTGAAGGGTTAATTGATAAGCTTCATTAACCCCTTTTCTATGGTGGTGATGAGTGACGATGCTGCTGCTGCTGCTGCTGCTGATGATAATGATGATGATAACCATGTCCCTCCCCCACACACACACAATTCCTCATCTCGACCCACATTCATTCCCTCTTCCCTCACTCTCCTTCCCCTCATTGCCCCGACCCCTCACGCCCTCTGCCCTTCCCCTCTCCTCCTCTCATACTCCTCTTCACCTTTAACCCAATTCCCTCTCTGCATGTCTCTCTCTATGTCTCTCCCTTCAACCCCGCACGCTTTTGCTCTTCTCGGAAGGTCCCCACTTTGTCATCGCCTCTCGAACTTCAGCCGTCGCATCTGTCACATCGTCCTTTGTTCCTAATCTTACCTTGAATCTCATCATGATTTTCACTAGCATTTATTTCCTGAATCTCGTATCATCATGCTTATATCTTCATGTCTCTCACTTCATCTCATTTTCTTAATTTGACCTTATAAGTCTTTTCTCGTCTCACTCATCGTTATTTCCTAAAGCTTAACCCTCGCTACTTATGCCATCATACTTCACACTTAAACTCTTGATCGTAAGGTGATTCTAAAACTCTTATCTCTATTCATTTACCTTCTTCTGAACTTTATACCTTCATATTTATATCCTCATATTTGACACATTTTCCCTTGTTCCTAATTTCTAATAACTATATGTCTTTATTTATAACCAGGTACCAAACGTTCTCCTACTCTTTCAGTATCTGCTCATACTTAAGACATGTTTGTCACTTTCCTCCCCGACGCATCATATCAAAGAGAACCATCTGAACCATCTATGGGCAGAGAAACATACCCAAGCTTCTCCCAGTGAATATCTACCGGCAGGCGAAAGCGAAAAGCAGATAAGGTTGAGCTGATATTAGTCAACTTTTAGTTCTTACTTTACTTTTACTTTCATCCGAATCTACAGCTTGCTGTTTGACATATTATAAATGGCCGTATGTTTAAACATAAAACTGTAGAAGACAAGGTAAGTGCTCAGTTGCTGACGGTAATTCCTGACGGGTATAGAACGTATGTGGCCTCTTTAACTTTGGTCACTGTCGTCTGCAATGTGGGCTGCGGGCTGTTCAGTAACATCATGATCAACGAACTATATCCTCATTCTCATTGTTATCATCATTTTTCCACCTTTTTTTCCTCACCCAAGGAAGAGGGGATGGAGAGTACTGAAAGCATGAAAAAAAGAAATGAAAATATGATAGTACTAAAACTAATCAGCAGCGTGCCCAGTAAAATGGGCCAAACATTCATTCACTCAACACTCAAGCTCCCGGGAACTTGACTGCACGTTACACTGATTCACATACATTGAAACATTTTTCGTCTTTATCTATACTGCACACTCCACACAGTCTCTCTCCTTAATTGTTTGCTTGTGAAATTGGAATGTTACATCAAACTTTATTTTGCACCATAAAATTCTATTCGGCCCTGTTAAGGTTAAGATGACGATTAGATAGACATAGATATAGAGCTAGACAGATAGATAGATATAGGTAAATAGACAGACAGGTAGACATTGCAGTGTAACGTGCAGAGCATAACGTTCTGGAAGAAAGTTATGAAATTTCCAGCACCAGTTAGAATGCCTCCCATAAACTCAATTTCATGTCATAATATCCCATGAAATTAAAGAAACGCCAAAAACCTCTCACTTTTACCCCTCATCTAAAAAATTCAGACCAGTATTCCCCCGTCACTCCCCTTCCCCTCTAAGCACCCTATTCTAAGCACTCCCCAGGCGCTCTTCTTCCTCACCCCATCATTATTTCTCATCGACCTTTTGTTCCCTCTCTCTCTCCCCTCCTCCCTTTTCCTCTTGGCTTTACTCCCTTTACTTTCAAGTGCCTTTAAGAATTTCTACCATACTCATCATCCACTCCCTAACATCGTTTATTAATGCGCTATGGGGGCTTTTCTTCTAGATTAGTTATAAGTGTCTAATACATGGAATACATTGCTGAGTTTAAGGTCTGTGCTGAGTCGTGAATTCGTGAAAAAAGTCCGATTGCTTTCACTCTTGTCTACTGCCTGTTGTTCTTATGTGCATATCTATCTATCTATCTATCTATCTATCTATCTATCTATATATATATATATATATATATATATATATATATATATATATATATATCTATCTATATATCTATCTATCTATCTATCTATCTATATATATATATATATATATATATATATACACACAGTATGTTTGTACTAAGAAAAAAATTAGACTGTGTAAGTATAATAGAGTTTAATAGGGTACACTGACTTATATATTGTAATTTCATCTATGGTTATATGATTACAGGGATTATATTAGAGCTCTTTTAAATAGCACGTTTGTGTGCATTCAGGGCGGAGTGACGGGACTAGTCATCAATATGTGGAATTTTTGCAACAGACTCGTGTCAACTGGTTCACAGCTTATTGGTAAAGTGGGTGGGAAGGTTGTGAATTCAGTTGCTGGATGTGCCGTCACTTGAACTTGTCCACTTTAACATGACCTGAAATAGCCATCTCTCTGTCATGAACTCTGATCTGCAACAAGGGATTTGCACACACACACACACACACACACACACACACACACACACACACACACACACACACACACACACACACACACACACACACACACACACACACAAAAGTTGCTAGACACGAAGAGCTGCCTTGGACACGGGAAATAAGCTGTGAATGACGAAAATCTCTGCCAGGCCAGACAAGCAACAACCAAACAATTTTAACCATATTAATGTCTTGCAACATCTCAACATTAAGGATGGAGAGGTGGCAATATTAAGTCGAGTTAAGTGGACAGAGTATAAGAAAATATAAATTGAATTGTGCAACAGGAAGGGGCGTTGAGGAGAGACCATTGTTAACTAGCAGTTCATTATTAAAGGTGGACAGATGGCAATGTTAGGTCAAATTAAGTGAGAAGAGTATAGGAGAGAGTAATTTAAACTGTCTTTTAGGAATGCGCGCTGGGGAAGGACTGTATATTATAGTTTAATGCTAAAGGTTGGGAGTTGGCAATATTAGGCCAAGTGTAGGTGGGTAGAGAATGTGGACTAGATGGCAATATTAAGTCAAGTTACATGAGCATAGTAGAGAAAACTAAACTATATTGTGTAGCGGGAATGGGCGCTTGGGAGGGACTACTTGTGGCAATGTTGGGCCAACGTTAAGCGGATAGGGTAAAGGGAAAATTAAGCTGAATAATCTGACGAGAGAATGAGCTGATGACAGACTACCTGTGGCAATATTAGGCCAAGTTAAGTGAAGAGAGTATAGAAAAGTGTAAAGAAACTGCAAAGCTGGAAGTGCCACTGGGGACAGATTGTTAGGCCAAGTTAAAGTGATCAGAATATAGGAAAGTAAAAGCTAAATTGTGCAGCGTGAGAAGGCTTGGATACAAACTTGTGTTAATAATAGGCCAAGTTAAAGTGGACAGAGTGTAGGAAAGTGCAAACTAAATAGTGTATCGTGAAGGGATCGGTGGGGAGGGACTACTTGTGGGTGGTGTCAGGCTGCCAGTGCCACCTTGCCCAGCTGGTGGCAGGACCCGCTGTGCCGTCGACAGCTACTTACCAACACAATGGCTGCCTCGGGCCTCACTGGAGCGCTCAGTGAGGGGCGCCACTCCAGGGGGCCCATTTATAAAGGAGCCTGATCTTACGAAGAGTTTAAGTCGGTCTGTGTCTGTTTCTGTCTTCACAAATACAACTACCAATCCCTTTACAGTATATACAGAGTGAGTATTTAAGTGATATATTACGCAAAACTGTACAAGCTTTGATGACAGCATAAGGAGATTTGCTTATCCTGTAAACTGAGTGAAGATCTTTTATAAATACTTTTCCATGGGTCCCAGCCAGGTGTGCTTCTGTTCCTGAGTTTGACAAAACTAATTCAAAGTTCCATATATTCTGCCTCAGGCCGCCACTCGCTGTTCATTTACTTGACAGCGTTGGAATATATTAATACTAGTCACCACATTCACTTACTTATTGGCTATCCTGCGTGGTATTCAGTTCATCACACATACACACATAGACACATACTTGCTTGTGCTTATGAATGTGCGCTAAATAGTACATTCGTTAATTTGTAAACAATCGCCACCTCCACCACCACCACCACCACCACTACCACCACCACCACCACCACCACCACCACCGCCAGCGCCATCACCAAAATCATCATCATGATAGTCTTTATCTATTCAGTTCCAGTTCGAAAGCCTATCATACTCTGAATATAATAAACTGAAAATAGAAGGAATAATCCATAAAAATACTTCACTGGACTGATGGCCTTAGAATCCCCGACAGAACACCATGATTATCCCTGGAAGGAGAAGCTTGGACCTGTCTTTCTTGCCTGCCCCCTGAGACAAACGACCCTTGCCACACCCACTTCGACCCCGGGTAATTACGACCGAAGTTTTACGCTGCTATCGCTCGTATCTTCCGGCAAAGTTCAAGCGGCGGTGTTATTCGAGGCGGCTGTAGCTCAGTCTTTATGGCAACGTAAAGGTTTGGACTCTTTCTCCTTTCCTTGTGGCCTTGAGGTTCGATTTGAGAGGTACACTTTTGGTCCGTGGTTCGTAATTCCTTGATTTCCGGTAAAATGTATGTATGAATTATTTACAGGTGATAGGGAAACATGTTCTCTCTCTCTCTCTCTCTCTCTCTCTCTCTCTTTACCTGCCTACCCATACCTATTCGCCTAGAGTCGTCCCCTTTTCGTGCTCCAATATGGCCTTCAGGTTAGACTGTTTGGGTCTTATTTTACACCCTAATTTCACCGCCTGACCGACAAAGGGGTACCATTGCTTCAGTAGCTTTCTCTCGCAGAGTCGTAGTCTAAGTGGCTTTGAAGACTTCGTAACACCACTTCCATTGCGATTTATTCATCATATTATACCTCGAAGTCCCACCGATGACACCAGAGCAAAGGCACTGATTTATAAAGAAAATACTGGATTGCGAATGGACGAAAACCTGGGCCAAGTTAATGAGTATAGCAACCTCAAAGAGCAGCCAAAATTACCGCACTCCTCACAGTGGAAGAAGCAGCCGTCCCCTCAACACGCAAGGCAGGTGGACGCTCTTTACGGATCACTTTGTATATAATTCCAAGGAAGAAAGTGGACTCCTGTATACAACACGACGGCCAAGACTCCCGGAAGTAGTCTGCAGCCCATTCAATGTTGCCTGAGTTTCATTACCCCGCTGGCCGACCCATTTCAACATCTCTTTCAGCCTGGGCGAGTCCGAAGAGTTTTATGTGTTTGGTCTGCTACTCTAATAGCTGGTCATGGACAGGGTATGTGTGTGTGTGTGTGTGTGTGTGTGTGTGTGTGTGTGTGTGTGTGAGAGAGAGAGAGAGAGAGAGGTTGTTTTTTACTTAAGTTCATATGATTGCTCTTTTATTATTATTATTATTATTATTATTATTATTATTGTTGTTGTTGTTGTTACTTCCTTACGTGCCTGAAATTTGTAAATATTTAGCTTTCATTCATTATTATTACATGCCCCTGCAATTTACCATCAGATACTTTGACGCTCCTGTCCTCGTCTTTCATAACGCAAGGATTTCTGCTTTAACGATGACGTCAAGGGAGGGGACCGGAAGCGAATATTCTCTGTAGCGGTTGGGGTCGGCTGAACTGGAGGCTGTTGCGGCAAACTCGATTTTTAGAGAATTTTCAAGTCTACATGCCCTCACCCAGGAAGTCAACTATACTCGGTTTGCTCTAACTTGGCCCCAAAATGCCAGCTCTCATCTTGAATGCTGAGTTTAAACAAGAGGTTAACGCTCGATTTTGAGAGATTTTCATGTCTGTTTGTCCCCACCTAAGATGTAAACTATACTCGTTTTGTCCTTACTTAGCCTAAAATTACCAGGTCTCCTCTTGAATGCTAGGTTATAACAAGAAATTAGCTCCAGAATTGATATAAGGTTAGTCACATCGATGCGTTCTCGAAAGGATGCAAGGCTGTTGATAATTTTTTTGCCCTTGTTGTACGTGAAATAAGATGAAAATAGGACGACACTCTGGACCAGTTTAAAGTGAAGAGGGTATACTCATAATATCTAAAATCGGTGACATTTCCTGGTGCTCTGTGGATCTAAGGACACTAGTGGAGGTGAAGGCCATGGACTGCTCTTCCCACAGGTTCGAACCCCAGAAGAGGGGGCATAACTTTTGCCTTCGATTGTACTGTACATTCACGGCCATTTAACCTTATACAGACGGCTGCGTTTTTACCGGTTCCCAATACTTTCTCAGTTCCACTCACTCCACTCTGTCATCTTCCCCTCCCACTCTGTAGCATTAATTTTTCTGTCCCTCTGCTTTCTCTTTCTCTCGTCAACACACTTATTTTCGAGTCCTCTCACTCCCTCATACTTTCTCTAACTTCTCTTATCATATAATTCTTCTGTTTTATCCTAATTATTTCATCGTTTTTTTTTTCCAAATCTTCCTCCCCCTCTTTCATAACTTTCCAGCTGTCTTTCTCCTCCTGTCCCCTTCCTTTCTATCCTTCCCATTCCGCTTTTTATCTGTTTCTTCGTCTCCCTTCCCAATCACCTTCCCTCTCCATCCTTCCTACCCATCCACCACGTTTTCTCTCCCTCCCTTGTTCTTTTTATATCCCTTCTCATCCTGTCCCCCCGACTCCTCTTCCTTTTGCTATCATTCTTTTCTTTTTTCCTTTACCCCTTTCCTTTCTTCCTCCCTTCCCTTTTCTCCCCTTTTCCTCTCCGCTTCAGCTCACCCGTACCTCCCCTCATCTCGCTGCAAAATTTCCCATTAATTGGATAGAAATCTGGATGATGGTGAGTGGCGGAGGGTGGTAATGGGCCGAGGGGAAAGAAAGAGAGAGGTAAAGTCCGCATAGATCCGAAAGGAGAAGCCTGGAGGGTACGAAATGGGGAGTTAATGGGGGAGGAAAGGAAGGGAAGATTAATTGGGTGAAAATCTAAAAAATTCAAGATATTTCACTGCCGGAACTACTGTGAAAATAGGGTCGACCGTGAAATGAACGCTTTTTAATTATTTTAACAATATTTGGTGGAAGTTTTGAGGGGCAGCCCATGACGACACATACTTTTTTTTTACTTTTAGTCAGGGTCATAGGACAAGGTCACCTCATACTTACTTAAAATTCTAACCTTTAGATTTATCTCACGGCTAGAACTATTTCAACTCAGTAGATGACACGAACAGTTTTTATCCTTTCTGAAGCAAACTTGGGGGAATGATTGAGGCTCATCCAGTGAGGGAGTTTTTCATTTTTGAGAGCATGAAGTCAAAGGTCAAAGACACAGGGCATGGTCAAAGCTGACATCACCGGGTTGAAGATTTAAGCCTCACTGTAAAATTCATGCGTCTTTCTATTTTGCTCAGGAATTGTGGTGAATTGGTTAATGTTGCTGTGGCACGTGGGGTCAGGGACATTATACAGGTACAACCCATGTAATAAAAACATTATAGTACGTGCTATCTTGTCACGCCTCAAATATATGCATGCCATTATTTCTGTAATCTCTCCAGTTAAGGCTTCATATAACCGTTGCACCTAATCTCCAACAAAGGTCAGCTAACTGTAAAGATTTTGTAACGACTTAGGAATACGTGCTGTGACAAATATTAGCTGGATAGAATAGTCTGATATTACCCAGAATGCAGTATTAAAAGAAAAACGTATTTGGGGTGAAGGTATAAGCACCTTCACTCCAATGACATAAATCCTAATCTCATTGTGTCGTTTCTAATCCCACGCGATCAGGATGTATGATTTATCCTGTTCTAGCAAGTAAACTTTTCTGTTCATTTTATGCTTGCTACAACCAGACTATTTTAATCAACTTACGTGGGCCGTCTTGTGCTGAGGAGGTTAATGGAAGCTATGTCAAACTCCTACAGTTCGAGGTCTGCAAAAGGAACAAAAATAAAAATGCTTGAGGATAACATGAATAAAGTACACGGACGTCACCTGCATTTAAAGGGTTAATTGTACACCGTTACCCGCAAGAAAATAATAATAATAATAATAATAATAAAAATAATAATAATTGTATACGTCACCTGATGAAGGAACCAAACAGGTGAGGTAAGCGAACTATTTTTTATTCATACAGTTTGCCCAGTGGAAAACATTTATCAAACGCTAATTTTTGCGTTACTGTAAATTCATGCTTGCTGGTGCGTCCTCTACGTGAAGTCATTAACACTCTCTGGCTCCTATGACTCATTTCCAGCTTAGTGGAATCCTCTGACGGTAGCTGATATACATAAGTGTACTAGAGTTTCCCAGCAATGAAAGAGTACGTGGTATGCGTATTTTCTCAGTCCCCTATGGCTCAAGACGCTAAATACCACATGTCTGACGTCAGCTGGATTAGAACGTCAGAGTTGTCTCGACGGTGAAAGGGTTAATAGACTAGCATTAAATCTATTAGTTTCCTGTTGGCTTACTGAATAAAATCGTCAGGTGTTAAATGGTTATAGAAGACTAGAGTTGTGGCTTACTCTAAGCTAAAAAAAATCGTCTGGTATTAGTTAGTATGGAGTAATTGACCGGTTGCCTGATCATGAGCGAGTGAGTAAAGAGTGTCACTGCTGCTGAATAAAACTGTCTGACATTTGCTGGTACAGAAGACTAGAGTTACTCCCGATCACAAGCGAGTTATTTTCTGATGGATGGAAAGAGTGTCATTGCCGAGAGCCTCAGTGATTAATCCAATGGGCCTGCGCTAATGACTTGGCTTATAAAATTAGAATTGGACTGTCAGACTCAGCGGGAGAAATGGGATTGTAATTCTCCTTAGATTGGATGTGACTGTGAGGAGGAGGCTTTGTCGGGAGAACTTAGCGTCTTGTGAAGTTGCTGGTGTTGTTGCTCTGGTATAGTTGGTGTTGTTGCGTTACTATCTCCTGTAGTTGGTGTTGTTCCATTAATATCTGGTGTTGTTAGTGTTGATGTTGTCTTAGTGTCTGGGTGTACTGGCTCTGGTGTAGTTGCTGGTGTTGTTGTCTTGGTGTCTGGGTGTACTTGCTCTGGTGTAGGTGTTCTTGTCATTGCCTCAGTTCTTGATGTGGTTGTTCCTCTTCTTACTTTAGGGTTGAATATTTAAAGGGCCAATTTGCTAAGTGAAGAAAAAAATGGCTACACGACACTTAACTATCATCACAGTTTTTTTTTTTTTTTTCGCATTTTTCAAGCTAATATGTAATTTGGATATGGCGGCCACGGTTGAGTCTCTCTCTCTCTCGGCCTCTTAATTAATAGGCAAAGTACACACGTTCCATCCAGCCTACTTCTGGGAAAAAAATATTAACGTTTATGCCAAGAATAAAGAGCTGCATATTGTATTCAGGCTTTCGATAGGCGATATAATTCATCCTAGAAAGCACACAACAGTCAGAGAGTTGAAGTAGCAAGGCTGGAGAGAGAGAAAGAGAGAGAGTCATTGGCAAATATACCAAGTTAACACCGAGGGAGTAAACACGAGTCCAGAGCGAGGCAAAGAGTGGCTGTTTTGCATCCTGGCTACATTCCACGCCAAGTCTGCATCTCCTAAATTTCCCCTAATGTTGCGTGTTGAAGACCAAAGGCGGGGAAGAGAGAGAGAGAGAGAGAGAGAGAGAGAGAGAGAGAGGTAAACAGAATGGATGGAGAGGAGGAGGAAGAGGGAAGAAGGACCTGGTAGAGCCATTGGTGGTGAGGGGCTGTGAATGCATAACCAAGAGGGAAGCTGGTAAAGGATATGTCTGTGGGGGGAAGGAAGTTGTAAGATCTTGGGAGTGGCTAATGGCTGAGCTTTGCAGAGTGAGTGGTGGTATAACAGGTTTATTTTCACCTGAGGAACTGGGCCACTTCTACTACTTGAATACTTAGTCGTGGCAGCACTGAATTCAATGAGCTTTTGTTATAATGTAGGAAGGAAGCATCTTAGTTACCAGACAAATCGACCCTCCAATCTAGCCTCAATTGGCCATAAACTGAACTGAAAGGAGTAAGGGATCTTTGTCAAAGTGGGACAGAAGCGCTGTGTTGGTGTTCGTCGTCGTTGTGGTGGTCTTACTGGTGGTGAATATTGTTGCTGTTGTGGCAGTGGTGGCGGTAGTTGTGATTAGGTTAGGTTAGGCTTTAGGAGTCATTGGTAGTGGTTATTGGTGGTTAGAAAAGATTTTGTTAGGTTAGGTTAAGTTAGGTAAGATTTTGGGAGTGATTGGTGGTGATGGTGGAATAAGGAATAACGAGTTATTGGTGGTGGTAGTAGCGGTGGTTAAGTGATTTTTAAGTTAGTTTAGGTTTCGGGAGTGATTGGCGGTGATGGTGATAGTATTTGTGGTGGAGGGGGAATAGCCGAGGGGATAAGGGTGGAAGGGGAATACCGGGACGAGGGGAAGGACAGAAATTGGCTGAGAGTGGAGTGAGACCGAAAAATGCATATGCGAGAGGGGAAACGAGTGTTCGAGAGAGGGAAGTGGACGCGAGTGACGAGGATGGAAGCCAGAGGGAGTGGATGGAGGGAAGTACGAGATTTTTATGCGAATTTTGGAGAGTGAGAAGAAGAGAGGGAGGAGGAGGATATGCAGGTAGAGTTCCTGAAATGAGTTTGATATTCTCAGGTATCCTGTAACTCTCCTGTGGTTGCGCCTTTATTTACCTAGTTATTCAGTTACTTATTTTTTTCCAGCTCACACCAGGCGACTTTATTCAGATGAGAGAGACTTGTGGGAGGCTGGGAGTGTTGAACGATACATAGGTACGTCATATATGCATAATCTATCCATCTATCCATTTCTTTTTATGTATCAAACTGTATCTGTCTATCTGCCAGTCTACCTATCTGTGTGTGTGTGTGTGTGTGTGTGTGTGTGTGTGTGTGTGTGTGTGTGTGTGTGTGTAGAAGCATTGTAGCTTACAGTAGTTATATTTCTGTATCGTTCATGGCATGGCTGCTTGTAATTGTTGACACAGTTGTTGTGTTGCGTGTTGTTGCTCATTTCTTGCAATTAGAGTGGTTGTGACGCCGGACAGCCATAAAAGGGAGTGGGTATGCAACATGAGGGTGGAGGAACATAAAGGCAAAGGGAATATGGACGTGGAGGGGACTGAGTGGCAGGGTGTAAGAGATGGCATGTTGTAGGGCTTAATGTTATGTAAGGGGAATGTTTCTGTTGTATCCTGGGCGTGAGAAATATTACGCTGCGTGTGTGATGTTATGTAAATGGAATGTTTTTGTTATGGCCATGGTGGAGAGAGTGCATATTGTAGGAGTAATGGTATGTAATGGAATAATTCTGTAGTTGGGGCGCCATATACGTAGAATGGTGATATGGTTCCAGTATTTTGAAAGTGGATGATGCTGTCGTTTGAGAGATGGTATATTCCTGTAGTTGATTTTTGAAGTTCTAGCGTTACACGAGTAAAACAGTGACAGCGTTTCGATTTTGTATAAGTGGAATTGCTTTAGTAGTATCACATAATTCTGGATGCACATGTACAGATGATGGCTAGCAACAATGACAAATAAATGCAGAAATGACAAAGAAAATTGCTATACTCTGTTCACTTTACGTTGGCCTAAAATTACTGCCCCTTCATCTTCAGTGCTGATTTATCAAAATATATTAACATAGAATATGATGCTATGTATTTTTCTGCCACTGGACTACGTGATATAAGCTGCAAAAGGATGAATATTTGGGCCAAATTAAAATGAATGAACTACAGTACAGCAGCAAAGGTATAGATACAGTAATGTCATGATTTAATCAAATTGGCATGGGTTCAAAAGAAACGAAAGCGCCGTGAAAATGTGGACTGCGCGGAATATAATTTTTGGAGATGAAACATAAGCAAAAGTATCAAGTAAAAAGAGTCAAATCAAGAAATATAATCATAAGATTTAAACGCACACTTTTTACTGTTTGAAGTGGTATGCATAATGTTATACGTGCGAATGTATTTTATTCGACTCTGTTGTAAGAGAAATACGTCATGAATCACGACAATTGAATATTTTTAGGAAAGCCGAAAATAAAAGCACAGCCGCTCTAACTGTTATACTTGTGTGACCTCCAGGGTTTTCAATATAATCTGAGTGTGCTACCGTGTCATGCTGGGCAGTGGAAATTAAAATCGAGCAAAAAACAGAGCAACCGTGTCAAAAATGGATAGTGTGTGTCTGGCTAAATGTTTTGTTGGGTGTTGAACATGCAGCAGGATAACCAAAACGGAAATATTGTAGGTAGAAGCTAATAATATCATATGACCTCCCATTCATAAGAGAAGAAATTGCAGTATAATGAGCAGTAAAAGACGCTATTAGAAGTTTATAATTTTGATTAGCACTCAGGCTCTAGTGACTTCCAGCTGGATAAACTCATCAGGTCTTAGATGGAACAGAGTACTAGACTTGTCCCGATCGCCCTATGAAGGTGGAGATATTGCAGTGTAATATAGACTTCATACTGACGGCCGAGACCATACTGTATTATTATGATCAGTTTCGTCTTTCCATTTTCTTTCCTCCAAATGATTTTCATTGTAGTGCCATTCGTTTATTTGATCAAAAACCAATTATCAAATTGGTACAATCTTTCCTTAGGCTAATAACCTGAAGACTTTTTTTCATTTGGGGGGTTTAGACCTTTTAAATGGCTTTATGGGGTCAAAGGTCAAAACATACAAACACATGTATTGGGTAAGATGTGGTAACGCTAATCCCTACAGTTTGCCAGCTTCTGTAAATAGAGGTAAGAAAAAATACCTAATTGGGTGCCAGAGATTTTTTGTGGATATCATCCCTCTTTCCCTTGGGATGCGGCAGAGTTATTATTATTACTGTTAATTTTATCAGTAGCAGTTCTTTCCACCACTCCGTAATCGTTATTAACTTTATCATCATTGCGCATTTCCTTCCTTCTATTGCCGCACATTCCCACCTGCCTCCCATACACCTAGTGAGGATGGGGAGCTCCCCTTTAGCGTCTCATGCTAACGAGGACATCTCATCTGCCCATTTACGGGGAAGGTGGTGGCTGTTACCGCAGTTATGCTAAGGTATGCCCCACTTTAGTACGCAATGGGCCTATATACGCCATACACTGTAATACTAGTAAGATGGTGGTACTCTTAAAACGAAAAGGGTAAAGGCATGTCCGAGTTCCCTGTCACACATACGGATCAGTAATTGTGAGATGTTGCTATGTATGCCCCGCTTCAGTACGGAAAGGACTATATATACCATTCCCTACTATACTGCTAAGTTACGGTTGTGCTCTTAAAAGTGAAGAGGCAAAAATTATGATAGTCTTCAATTTCTGACAACCATATAAGGACTTATTGTGAGATGTGGTTAGCTTACATAGACCATACACTGAAATATTACAAACTCATCCCATTGTGAATATGAATTATATATCATCAAAAAACGAGCAAGCTGATTTCTGTTACCGCAGTTAGACTAAAAGATGCCCAACTTTATAACGTGAGGGTCTTAAAAAGCACATTGTACATAAAGATCTTACCACCACTTTATTACGAGACTGGCCTATTCATTACACCATTCTTAAACATTTTACCGTTCACCCACACACTCGCTCAGCTCACCCTCTTACACACTTTCACACGCATTTCTGTGCAGTCACACTCTTACTTAATATTTCTACATCCACACTCAAATATTCCTGCTAGCGCACACACGCACACATATTCTCTCTCTCTCTCTCTCTCTCTCTCTCTCTCTCTCTCTCTCTCTCTCTCTCTCTCTCTCTCTCTCTCCTCACTGTACCCTCCAGCCCTAGCTCTTACCCTCACAGTTAACAAGCCAAGAGTTCCCCTGACTTCTCCTTTCGGCACTGGTCTCTTCTAGTTTGTCTCGTTATTCCTGTGAGCTCCATTTTAGGCGGCCCGTAAGGCGTTTCCGGCCAGAGTGGACAATCTCGGCGAAGCTCATTTCCATTCCTCTTAGTTTCGTCTCCAGCAGCAGTTTCGGTTCTCGTGAATTACCTTTATCTCCGTTGGCATGGAAATGTAATAACTCCGGGAAAATAACTCTCAAGCGATACAGATACAGATTGGAAAGTTACGTGACAGTCTTGATAAGGCAACTTCACCACTGCGAGATTTCACGTGACATACTTTTCCATATCTTTTCATTATCAACTATACTTAAGCCCTTCAATCCGGCGCCGTTCTTTGTATATTAATCTTACTATCCCCAAACGATTATGTATGGCTGAGACTTTTCGTGCCCCAGGGGTTATAAACACTACAGTTTTATTCATGGCCTTCAGTACTGGAGTTGAATAAAATCGTTGTACAGTGGACGGTGGTAGGTTCAGTAAAATAAAACGAACGTCATTGAACTGAAGGAGTTTAATAGCATGTCCTGTTATACGCCTGGTGATCTGGTGCGAAAAATCTCGGGATCAGAAAACGCTGACATGTGCTACGGTTCAAGTGCTAGAGGGTGACTGGATATTTTTCTGTTATTTATAGCGTTATTGTGAATGTACATCGGTCTCCTGCCCTTAAATGTTCTGGATTAATATAGCCTAGACTGTGGCCCTACCTCCGTGTGAGCAATATGAGACTGATAGTTACATCCCCGGAGGTATAATTGTTGTGTCTCCAGGATCATCTGGACCTGAAACCAGTGGACTTCAGGCTGATGTTGCTTATCTTGCAGTCCATGATCCACATTTAGGTCCGAAAAAATGTCTCCTAAGCTGGATAAATCGTCTGGTAATAAATTAACAAAAAAGTAACCGGATTCAAGAGACAAGGACAGAATCATAGGATGTGAGCCAATGATGACATAACAAATGACTTATGGGGGAATATCCACCGACCTAAATCACGCCTCAGTTACTGTATGTATGTGTTTAGCTTTGTCTTACTGCCTTAGCTTTAAATCATTCACATTTCTCTTGCTTATTCTCCATTGTCGTAGTGTTCTCATGTTCCTTTTTGTATTACTTTCTCTTATCCCAATAGTTCAGTTAATTTCCAAGACCTGTGCCAACTTGTATCACTCACATTTCTCTTACTCATTTTCCTTATGATATTGCCGTAGTTTGAAAAAATGCCCTAATTCTCTAGTGGACTTCGCTTTCTCTAACTCTTTTGATTATAGATAAATTCACAGTTCTCTTACTCTCCCATGCTGCCCTACTTTTTAGTCTCCTAATTATCGTACTTGTTTTGCTTTCTCTTACTGCCTTCGATTTAGATAACTTTCTGTTTCTCATACATGAACCTGCTTTTTTCACTGGCCTAATTCTAGACAAAATAATAATTCTCTTACTTGTCTCTCTTCTCCTACTACCTTGGTTCAAGATATTTCCTTAAGCCTATTACTCTCTCTCTCTCTCTCTCTCTCTCTCTCTGTCACTGCCCTAGATATATATATTTCCAGTCTCTTCCTTACAGTATATTTGTTTTTCTTTTTCTCACAGTGGAAATCCTGCACACCAATAATACACCTGTACTCATTCTCCACAGACACAGTAATTTCCTCCCTGCTCTCTCTCTCTCTCTCTCTCTCTCTCTCTCTCTCTCTCTCTCTGGCCCATTTTCTCTCGAGTTGCGGGGAGAACATTTCTGCTGAGCTGAATGGCAGTCTATATTAGTTTCCTGTGCAGAGGAAGGGAGGGGGAGGGGGAGGGGGAGAGAGACAGGGGAAGGGGGGTGACAAGGAAAGGTCGGGGGAGGGGAGGGGGAGGGATATGGGGGAAGAGGGGGTGACATGGGAAGGGAGAGACAGGGGAAGGGGGGGAAACAGGGGGTGGGCAGGGAGGGGAGAGAGGGGAGAAGTAGATGAGAATAAGAGGACGAGGAGAATGAGGGTCGCAGGCCTAGTGTTCGTTCACTGTAACTGTAATTGTCAAGGATTGTCGTCCTCTTTCGGCTTACTTCCCATGGTTCAGTGATGGAATAAGACAATACTTCTGCCCTACATTCATTGCACAGCACTTCTTCGTGACTAGCATTATATTCTTTTGTTAATCCCATGTTACAGCTTAGCATTACCTTTGTAGATACGGCAATTTAACACCTACTTAAACAGACGAGAGAGAGAGAGAGAGAGAGAGAGAGAGAGAGATGGTGGACCCTTTCATTATCAGTATCTCGTAAACTTGCATCCTCGTCGCACCTCGTGGCTTGTATTGGGCGCCTCACGAACACTGCTTGAGAGAGAGAGAGAGAGAGAGAGAGAGAGAGAGAGAGAGAGAGAGAGAGAGAGAGAGAGAGAGAGAGAGGAACAAAAGATGATATGAACAAATTAATGGAAAAACATACTAGTAATGAAACACTGGGTTCACAAATGTGGAAAAAGAGAGAGAAAGCAAATTTTGAGTGAAAGAAAACTTGCACCTTAGGCAGAGAAGAAAATGAGAACGATACGAGCAACCTGAAAAAAGCATGGTTTAAAAAGACAAGCAGAAATACGACGAGGTAGGCAGGCAGACAGACAAGCAAACAGACGGAAACAGAAAAATGTCTTAACCAGAAATGTTCGAGGGTGTAAAATGTTCTCCTCGGAAAGAAGTTACTGTCTGTAGAGTATTTCAGAATGTATCCAGCTCCCGAGTTTCCCTACAAAGCAAAATTTTCAAGCTTCTACAGTTATACAAACCTCCCCTTGGACAAAAAAAAAAAAAAAAAAAATGGATTAGTAAATGATGACCTTCAGTACAGTTTAACTTTTTTCTTACTTATCATTGCAACCACATGACATTTTTTCACGAAAGGAAAAGTTTTTCACTTAATCCTTCACTACAAAATATCTCAGAGCTTCATAAAATCGCGCAGGAATCGCAAAATATATCAGTACAAGATCATATCGTAATGAAAGAAATAATCTCTTGAAAGTAATTTTATTTATTTATTTATTTTTTTTTTTTCGAGAGAGTTTGTATTTGTCATATGCAATGGAATTACGTGCTATGCACAAAATAAGTCGCTAAAGAGGTGTTACAAAAATCCCTAAAGTCAACGAGTATACGTTTCATTATCAGTATAGTATTCGGCATGAAATCTGCACCCAAGGTTACTAACAAAGTTTTATGCTTCCACATTTACAGAAACGTCTAAAAGAATGATCTTAGTACGATGACGTCGTTTTCAGTTTTCTTTTTTTCTCTGGCTTCCGAACAGATAATCACGTGCTTGAGGTTGGCTGTCTGTGTCTGAGTCAGTATTTGTATCGGTCTATACCAGTGTTGTTTGAAAAGTAGCAGCTAGTGTATTGTGCATCTGTTCAGCGCTGCTTGTGTAACAAACGATATTGGAATGTAATTTATGAATAGTCTGGTTCCTGTTTCATTTTACTGTTATTTCTGTAATAATGAACACGCCCTATATTTAACTTTGCACGATGTACACAGAATTTTTGGCTATATTGGCTCAAATACTTCATGCATGTTTATTACGAACTGTATGTGACGTGCATTTTGTTGTATGATTCTCGCAGCTTTCACACATTGTTGCTGTAATAGCCCATCTGGACGTGAACCCAGTGGTTTGCTCATATTCTACAGTCCATCACCCTCCTGTCGGGTACAGGGAGGGAGGGGACGTTTGATGTTGTTGTTATTGTTATTGTTGTTGTTGTTGTTGTTCAACCCCAGTCATGCCTGGCCCAGCAGACTCGTCGACCGCAGATACGCAACTGCTCCTGTGCGGTCATCCCTCAGTTACTTTGATGCTGTGTCTGAGTATACGAGTATGTGTGGTATTTCTTGTGCAGTGCTCCTTTATGTGTATTATGTGATTCCACTCAACCAGAATTAAAGCTGCTAACTGAGGAAGGCAGAGTTGTTCAGATCTACCGGTACTCCTAGTCAGGCAGTGGAGCCGATTGACTATATTGGTGCCACCACGTACAGGCATCTCCTTCCTGCACTCGCAAGCTTATATTACCGGCAGGTCAGCACAGGAAATAAGAATAATAAGATAAGTATGCGTGCAAACTAATAACAACACCACTTCATCACAGGAAATTTAAAAAAAATACTAGTAAAGACAGATATGCGTAATGTTTCGAGAGGAAGAGACATTCAACAGATGCACACCAGCCAATCTTTTCCGGTGCTTAAAATGCAAGGAGTTGAAAGAAAAAGCTTTGGTCAGCGTTTCCTACTCAAAGGGGCGGAGGATCCAAAGGGCCAATATCCTCCAGGGGAAACTGCGGACCCAAGGAGGATTCCGATCTCGTGAAAAGCTCTTCTCTAAAAAGGAAAAAATCAGTCGCTTTGGGGGATTTAGAATTTTGTGTAAAGTGAAAAATCCGGGTTGTTTTAATCATATTTCCACTATCTTTGTTTAATTTTCAACGTTCTCGTGAAATACTCTTAATAAAAATTGATAATAGTAAATTGTCCTTTTGTGACTAAGAATTTTGTTGCCCTGTAAATGTGAATGTATAATGGGATTATATTGTATATTTTTAAAGAAGTCTATGTATATTTCTGTTACCCTATAAGACACACTTTCCTGTCTCGCGAATTGCTCCTCTCTAAATAGGAGAGAGAGAAAAAGATAATCGTTGTCTTTGGGGGGAGGGGACTTAGTTTCTTGTTGTGTATAAGTGCATGTAAATTGGGGGAATTATACATACAATTGTGCTGTTTTTTATGTTTATATCATATTATTTATTAAATTCGTACTAAATTAGGTTTGTAATCTCCTGAAACGCACTTCTCAAAAAAAAAAAAAAAGATAGTCTTCGTTTTTATCCACATTTTCCTTAGCAAAAAAGTGTACATAATTTTTACATTGCTTTATAAATTTTTCTGCTTTTTGTTTACAATCTTTTACTTTCCAAACTGGGATTCCAGCCAAGTAAAATGATCTTCTCTAAGAACGAACACAACTTCGTCTTTTGAAGGCGAATTTCTTTCATGTGCGTGTACTTTTTTGTGTGTGCTCATTTACCTGCCCTTTTTGCCACTTTCGATGTTTTTTATATGTTCACAGCAATGAGAGTGAGTGATTGAGCGGTTGATTGTGCATTTGCCTCTGTGTGTGTGTGTGTGTGTGTGTGTGTGTGTGTGTGTGTGTGTGTGTGTGTGTGTGTGTGTGTGTTTGCAGTGCACCCACAGCTTCATCCTCAATATTGCTCATCATATGTTGCTGTGAGCCAGTGACATCTAGTTGGGATTTCCCTGGGGTTCTCTATTGCAAACACACACACACACACACACACACACACACACACACACACACACACACACACACACACACACACACACACACACACACACACACACAACACAAAAACACACACACACACACACACACACACACACACACACACACACACACACACACACACACACACACACACACACACACACACACACACACACACACACACACACACACACACACACACACACACACACACACACACACACACACACACACACACACACACACACACACACACACACACACACACACACACACACACACACACACACACACACACACACACACACACACACACACACACACACACACACACACACACACACACACACACACACACACACACACACACACACACACACACACACACACACACACACACACACACACACACACACACACACACACACACACACACACACACACACACACACACACACACACACACACACACACACACACACACACACACACACACACACACACACACACACACACACACACACACACACACACACACACACACACACACACACACACACACACACACACACACACACACACACACACACACACACACACACACACGTATGAAGAGACGGCTCCCATCTCTTCTGAAGGGATTAGAGAGAAAGAGAGAAAGAGAGGGAGGAGGGGGGAGAGAGTAATGTACCGTAGAACTCTGTGAGAGGCTGACTAGAACAGAAATAATTATCACGGTGATATGTGTGTGAGAGAAGGAGAGGGAGACTGAGAAAGAGGGGGGAAAAATAAGGTTGGAGAATATGTAGAGGATGGCGGAGTGTCTTTTGAAAAAGCGTTGTTATTGAGTAGGGACAGAAATGTTTGGATATCCGTTTTATATAGGGCTTCTTTCCGAGGATGAAGCGTCTTGCTTTAGGTTGATTCACAGTGGATAGACAGACTCTCTTTCTTGCTATAATTTGTTAACCTAATCTTAGCAAACATTTTCGTCCTACTTGAAGCTATTTCCAGTTCAGTGGCAGAGTAAAGCAAAACTGTGGTTCACCCTCCCTTTCACAGCACTTCTTCGTTGCGAGCATGCTTTTCGAGCGTTATTATCTTGCAGCAACTCAGCATTTATGATGGAGATAGGGCGCATCTAGGCCAAACTAAAGTGGAAAGGGTGCGAGTATAGTAAAATTGCCAGTGCAGTGGTGGTCCAAAAGACTATTCCACAACCGCAACACATCAGCCGGCATGTAAAGCGAGCCTCGGGTGTGTAGGAGCTATTAAGGAGATTTATGTCGAAATGTGGTCCGAGTTTTTCTGTGTCCAGGCTCAGTCCAATTAATGGCATCGGTCAGGGAGGACGTTGACCGGGAATACGTTGAAATATACCGGGAATGTGCAGTAAATGTGTGTGTGTGTGTGTGTGTGTGTGTGTGTGTGTGTGTGTGTGTGTGTGTGTGTGTGTGTGTGTGTGTGTGTGTGTGTGTAATGTACGTATGTTATTTATTAGAGTGTTATTATACTAAGAAACTACAATTATACATATATTAATGCACATTTAGAATCAAGAATGAAGGACACTTACAAATACTTATAAATTTTCACGTACAGTTCACTATGATGGCATTCTCCACATCCTGTTCATTCCTCCTTCAGTTTTCTTCACCTGTGGAAAGATTTTGTACCTGGATAGATAAGGTATAGTTTTCATGCGTAATTTCACTTCTAAGAGTTTCTGCTGAGCCTGAAGAGTGAAATCGTTTGGCTGCAGCAAGAATCAGAGAGAGAGAGAGAGAGAGAGAGAGAGAGCACTTTAAGCTACAGAAAGGTCCGTCAATGCTTGCCACTGATCCAGCCATAATCCTCTTATGTAAACCACCAAATATTCGCGAGACAAGAGAGCTGAAAGATCTGTTTCTCTCTGTCACGCAACGCACACACACACACACACACACTCTTGTATTTCCTTATCATAGCACTACTATTCTACAAGTAAACTCTGTGTTATGCTGAGAGGTGGGGAGCTTAATTGTTTCTTTTTCCTTCAAAAGAACATTTACCTACATTTATTCTGCACTAGAATGCCTTAAATATCTAAAAATGGCGAAAAAAGCAGCATTCAGACCTTCTTCAGTCAACCCTTTTATATCAGTAGCTTCATAGCAATAAAAGCAACAAAATTAGTTATATCTGCGCATTTATGCTGAATAAAATAAATTCTAGTCGTATGATGGCGTCAACTAGATTTTAAAGCATATTATATACCATATTAACGAAAACTAATAAATTTACTAGTGGCAGTGGCGTCGAGGTTGTGATACTTTTTCCAGGCCGAGGTGACCCCCGGGATGTAGGTCAGCCAGCGAAGGCTATTTACCAGCCAGCAGCCCCAGTGTCAGCAGGTGAGTGCATGTCTCGTATGACTCCTGGAATTCCGTAAAACTAGTGTAATTTTACAAGTTAGACCTGGTGACATCTTCCAGGCGGCAACTATCGTGTACGTAAAGTTGTCCCGTAATTTTTATTGTAAATATATTTTTATGGATTAAATATAAACTGCAAACGAGGAGCCGGTTGGCTAGGACTACTGGAGAAGCCGGCAGGCTGTTAGGGGAGAAACCAGCCACTATTTTTTTAACAAAGTCTACCATATCAATATAGTGTGTGTGTGTGTGTGTGTGTGTGTGTGTGTGTGTGTGTGTGTGCGTGCGTGCGTGCGTGCGTGCGTGCGTGCGTGCGTGCGTGCGTGCGTGCGTGCGTGTGTGTGTGTGTGTGTGTGTGTGTGTGTGTGTGTGTGTGTGTGTGTGTGTGTGTGTGTGACACTGGGTGATACGCAGTATAACATTGCAACGTTATTTTTTTTTTCTTTATTTTTTCGAACTTACTCGAATATCAATCATAACCCCCCCCCCCAGGCAGACCGTCTATGATATTGCAGTTAATAATTCTGTATACGATTATTTAGTTAAACCACTTATCTACGGTATGAACTTTGTTATATTCCGGTTAACGTCAGTTTTATTTTGGAAGCTTACCTCAAGAAATAGGTGAAACGGTATCTCAGCACGGCCACAAGAATTAATAAAATCTTTATTCTCAAGATACACCCAGCTATTAAAGAAATCTTCAAGCAGCAACAGGGTAACTAACGTAACTAACCTTCACAGTATACGAAGGGATTAAAGTATTACTATTATTCACCTATATTTTACTTCACCTTGGAGGAGACGTCTCGTACTAAGCTTTTTCTCAGATCAAAATTCAGAACCAGAAAATGTAGGAGTAGCAAAAATAAAGTGTCATTGGAGTGAATAAATCAGAATATCTTGCAGTCAGACTTGCATTTGTTGTTTCCGCAAAAGATCTTAACTGAAGGTGCAAAGTATTAATTCGCTGTACATTTTACTACTAAATTATACGAGAGTAATTTAAATGCCACGGAAGAAGAAAGCCATATTAAGATTATAAACATATTTTCAGTCACTGTTAGGCTTAGTTATATTTATCAAACAAAGCAGTTTTAGTTCTAGCTGTCGCTTTTATTTGATTAGTTATATCATGGATTAGTTAATACTGTACTGAGTCATTTTGCAAAACTTTTATGTAAATATTAAGCTACTTTTTGGATTAGTAAACGTAGCAATATTTTGCAAGATTTTAGTAGATCTGTATTCTTGGTGCCCACCTATTCTTGCCCACCGTATTCTTGATGCCTACTTATTTTTTGTTCAGTGTACCGTTTTGTATATTTTGCTTATCGTGTGTGTGTTTTTTTTTTTTTTACCCACCTGTGTGGCGAACTTTTATGTGCTAAATTTGTGCCCGGCCTCTATTCTAAGCTATCTTTTCTAACGTCTATCCGTCTGCCCTATTTTCTTTCAATAGCCACCCTTTTTCTTTCAAATGTTCAGTACTTAATATCTACTGTTTTAAGCTCATCCTATTAAATTCACCCTATTTAGAGCTAGTCCTGTTTTTAATTATCATCCTAGTTTTGAATGTCGACGTCAGTCCCCCTGTGTTTTGCCCCCTTCCCCCTATTTTTAATGCCCCCCCCCGTTTTTAACGTCCCCCCTGTTTTTTGTCCACCCTGTTTTTGTCCCTCTATAAGCCCCCTCCCCCGTTTTAATGGCTTCGTTTTAATGGTCTCCTGTTTTAATGGATTCCTTGTTTCAATCGCCCCCTTGTGTTTTAATGGCTCCCTTGTGTTTTAATGGCTCCCTGTATTTTAATGCCCCCTCCCTTTATTTTAATGCCCCCTTCCTGTATTTTAATTCTCTCCCTTTGTTTTAAATGACCCCCTCCCTGCATTTTAATGCCCCCCTCCCTGTATTTTAATGCCCCCCCCTGTATTTTAATGCCCCCCCTGTATTTTAATGGCCCCCCTCTGTATTTTAATGGCCCCCCTCTGTATTTTGATGGCCTCTTGTATTTTAATGCCCCCTCCCTGTATTTTAATGCCCCCTCCCTGTATTTTAATGCCCCCTCCCTGTATTTTAATGCCCCCTCCCTGTATTTTAATGCCCCCTCCCTGTATTTTAATGCCCCCCCTGTATTTTAATACCCCCTCCATGTATTTTAATGCTTCCCCCCCTGTATTTTAATGGCCCCCTGTATTTTCTAATGTTCTGTTTTTTGTCCCTGCTCTATTTTTAGTCCTCGCTTTTTTTTTTCCCCACTGTTTTTCCCTCACCCCGTTTTTTGTCCCCGCCATTTTTAATGTCCACCTCGTTTTATAATTCCCACCCCGTTTCTTGATGTCCACACAGCTTCTTGATGTCTTCAGTTTATGCCCACCTACCCATGTTGTTGATGCCCTCCTGTTTGTTCTCAGTTTTTTTATGCCCCCAGTCCCCGTTTTTATGCCTCCCTGTTTTTATGTTCCCTCCTGTTTTTTATGCCCCCTGTTTTTATGACCCCGGTTTTTTTTAATGTTCACCCCTTTTTTAATGTCCCCTGTTTTGTCCCTCCTTTATTTATCCCCACTTTTTTGTCCTCCCGTTTTTACTGTCCCCCTGTTTTTTAATATCCCCTTTTTTTTTCTTTTTTTTTAATACTCCCATGTTTTTCACTGTCCGTCTGGTTTTTTGATGTCCCTCTGTTTTGTTAATGTCCCTCTGTTTTTTAATGTCCCCCTGTTTTGTAAGTCCCCCTGTTTTTTAATATCCCTCTGTTTTTTAATATCCCTCTGTCTGTTTTTTAATGTCCCTCTGTTTTTTAATGTCCCTTTGGTTTTTAATGTCCATCTGTTTTTAATGTCCCTCTGTTATTATGCCCTGTTTTTTCACTGTCCCCCCGTTTTTTAATATTCCCGTTTTTTAATGTCCCCCTGTTTTTTAAAGGCCGTCTGGTTTTTATTTATGTACCTGTGTTTACCTTTGTTTTTTTAATGTCCCTCTGTTTTTTTTTCCTGTTTTTTTGTCCCTCTTTTTTTAATGTCCCTCTGTTTTTTTGTCCTGTTTTTTTGTCCCTCTGTTTTTTTAATGTCCCTCTTTAATGTCCCCCTGTTTTTTTTTTGTCACCGTTTTTTAATATCCCTTTTTTTGTCCCCATGTTTTTTTAATGTCCCCCTGGTTGTCCCCGTTTTTCTAATGTCCCCCTTATATTTGTCCCCTTGTTTTTTTGTCTTCCATTTTTTATCCACTTGTTTTTAAGTGTCTCCGTTTTTTATTGCCTTTCTGTTTTCTGATGCTCCCCCGTTTTTTGATGCCCTCCGTTTTTTTATGCCCCTCCCCCTTTTTTTTTATGCCCCCTCCCCGTTTTTTTTATGCCCCCTCCCCGTTTTTTTTATGCCCCCTCCCCATTTTTTTTTATGCCCCCTCCCCGTTTTTTGATGCCCCCTCCCCGTTTTTTTTATGCCTCCCCGTTTTTTTGATGCCCCCTCCACGTTTTTTGATGCCCCCCCGTTTTTTTATGCCCCCCGTTTTTTTATGCCCTCCCATTTTTAGATGCCCCCTCCCCGTTTTTTGATGGCCTCCCCCCCTCGTTTTTTTATGGCCTCCCCCCCCGTTTTTTGATGGCCTCCTCCCCGTTTTTTGATGTCCCCCGTTTTTTTATGCTCTCCCGTTCTTTGATGCCCCCCGTTTTTTTTATGCCCCCCGTTTTTTGTCCCCGTCCCCCGTTTTTTATGCCTCCTGTTTTCTTTTATACCCCCATGTTTTTTTTATACCCCCCTGTTTTTTAATGTCCCCCTTTATTTGTCCACCCTGTTTAATGTCTCCCCCCTCCAGTAAAGTCCCCCCATCTTAATGAATACTTTTTGTAATTTCTGCTCTTATTTTTTTCCTTATTTTAAATTTCCACTAATTTAACATCCTATTGCAAGCAGCCCTATTTTGTGTATCCTGCCTTTAAAGCCCCCCCCCCCATTTTTTTATATTTAGTTACTACCATATTTAGCCACTGCCATATTTTGCTTATTTCAATACCTAGCCTATTGCCTACCCCCAGCCACTGACCTCCACCCCCAGCCACTGACCTCCAGCCCCAGCCACTGACCTCCAGCCCCAGCCACTGACCTCCACCCCCAGCCACTGACCTCCACCCCCAGCCACTGACCTCCACCCCCAGCCACTGACCTCCACCACCCCTGGCCACTGACCTCGCTCTGCCACTGACCTCCACCACCCCTGGCCACTGACCTCGCTCTGCCACTGACCTCCCTCTACCACTGACCTCCCGCTGCCACTGCCATCCCTCTGCCACTGCCTTCCCTTAGCTATTGCCTGCCTTAAGAAACCGCCCAATGTATTTCGACCTCAACCTCTATTTTGGTCCCTGTTATTTACTGTACCCCGTATTGTCAGCCCTGTTTCAGTTTATGAATTCCAACTCTCTTCTTGCTATCTCCTTAGTTATATTTACCTCCACTTTCGAACTTGGTTATATATTGTTACTTGTTCTCTAGTAGGGAGCTCTTCACCTAAAATGAGCAAGAGTTAACTAAAAATTACGTAATAAGTTAAAAAGTCTTGGAAATGATGATGCAATTATTTGTGTGGTTCTGATCTGTGCATACTTTTTTTTTCAGGTTCAGCTTCTTCGCTGGGTGGTACAGTGGCTGCATTGGAGAGAGAAATGTTGAGGAAAATGAACGCCTGCAGCTTCGGCAGCGCTATTCCGGCATTACACTTTCCATTTAGCATAACTTCATTGGCATGTTTTCGGACTATGCTTTTCATTTTAGTCTTGATGATGTAGCCATAAATTTTCTCGACATATGCACTGGTACTTTCCTTTGCAAGTGTCAGGAATCTATGACTTTTTCCGTTATTTCCATTACAGATACGTTATGTCCACAACTTTTGTTGTAGGTATTATGTGCAGATATAATTAACACATGCACCAATTTACCTTTCCTCCCATGGCGTGAGGTGATGTTCCTATATCTGCGAATATCTTCGCACTAATGTTTCTCTAACAGGTAGGGCATTTGCACGAATTATTGCAGGTATTATGCAATAGTTGTATAAAATCATATACACAAATCTTTCCCTACAGCTTGGCTATATTGGCGAGTTGAGGGCAAGGCATGAACTGTACTTTAAATGAAACATTAACCTTTCATTTACAGGTAAGGTATATACACTTACTGGCTTTGGAATCTTGTAATAAGCATATTCACATATTCACTAATCTATCTATTCCTACCACCCTGGTTGTGCTGGTGTAGTGGTGATGGCAGGATGAAGAGAAGGGAAGGGTTGGGTTAGGTGGGTGGGGTCAGTAGCCAGGAGCAGGGAAGGTATGAGGGGCAGATTAGGTGGGGTTGGTAGGCCTGTGGTAGTATAGGTTCTCATGCTTTAGGTTAGGGTTGGTTTGGTTAGGAATTAAGACTAATGGGAATGTGGTGTTCTTATCTTTGGCTTGGTTGTTGGTTGACCGGCCGGTCTTGTCTGTGGGTTGAAGTAAGACAAAGCAGGTTGTCGGAGAGGCGATGCATCACCGAGGAGCGACAGTAACATCACCAGCAGCTACAGATCTTCATCTTCTGTAACAACTTCAGCGATGATTAGGGTAACTGGATGTTCCTGAAATGTAACTGAAATACTTAGCTAAATATAATACATGCCATAAATTGCTAAGAATAGCCTCTTGAGTAATTAAGCTAAGCACCTAGCACACCTATCTATTAATCTACTCTTTGGAAATAAACTAGGTTAAATTTGACGTTCTGAGAATGCCATTAAAATATAGATTAGATTTTAATAACTGCTTGATGCTCAGACTCTCATCTTGACAGGCGAGAGGAGATGCAGCGTGGACCTTCGAGCTTCCCACATGATGTGCCGAGGAAGGAAGCCAGCGGGGACGAGAAAACAAGCGAGCGTGGGCAAGAAAGGGGAAGCGAGCGAGGGTGAGGGGGTGGGGAAATGAGCAAGGGGGTGAGGTGGAGAGAAGGATCCATCAGCCAGCAACCTGCCCTACACGTCCCTCCTGTCAGAGAACCACTTCAGCGGGATGCTGGGTTCATATTTATGGAAGATCTTCAGTTCTCTAGGAAAGCACGGTTCCATTAGCAGTTGAAATTGTCAGAATTAATGTTCAGGTATTTACATTAACTCAGATTTGGTTGGGAAATATTTGATCTTAATCCCTTCAGTGTGATGTCTTTTTATATGGCTACGACCAGACGATTTTAATGTTTGAGACTTCAGAACTGTGATCGTATATAGCCTTCATCAATCCCCGGCAGCATATGACCAAGCAGTTGCGCCCATGGTTTAAAGTTAAATTAACCCCATTATTTGAGAGCTGCCAAGTTGAAAGTCGTCTGATGGTAGCAAGCATACAATATGAGAGTGAGTCACCGAATCAAACTTGTTAAAATTGGTTGGTATGGCCCCTAATTATTAAGCTGAGTGGATTCTCACGAGTATTCGGGCCTTGTTCGTGGGGGTTTTGGAAGCTCATAAACACCACTAAACTTGCCCTTTTTATCTACATTGAACGTTATTTTGTTGTGCTAATTCGGCAAGGTGTCTGTTGGGAGACCAATATTTAGGAACGTGTTAAGGAATAATCTAATACAAAACAGTCTGGACGAGATACTGCAAAATAAGATGCATGTACACCACATTCGATGCTTCCATTCATAATTAATGAAATATGGCAACTTGGGAAAAGAAGTGTCGCTGTGACCATGTAAAAACATCTATGATTGCAGAGATGAAGCTTTAGTTGTTTCCACATAAACATCGACATGAAGCGAATACTAAGGGCGAAAATTCGCAAAGATCAGACTGAGTGCTCTTTGCCAATTAAATTTGAATGACATTGTGTATCTGAAACTTAATTTAAAAAAAATTACAGGAACTGATGCTGTACCCCAAAATCATCTTAGACTTGATGCAGAGCAGTGTCGTCGGGGACTTCGCGTCGGCGGGGACTTGAAGCTGCTGTAAGTGATACTTTACTGTGGGACAGAGGAGTGACAGTCGATGGCGAAGGCTGTGACCTTGACAGGATAAACATCGGCTGGAAAGGAAATCTGAGGGAGATGCGAAGCGAGTGGCAGAGTAGACCTGCAACTGTGCTGCTGAGGTGCCAGAGGGAAGTGGTGTTGAGGTGTTCTATACTAACTCTAATTACATATTCCTGACTATAATTAAAATGTTTGCATGGCAGAGGGTAAAGGCACCCATGTATATGGACAACCTGGGAAGAAAGAACCACTACTGTCAATGTAATTTTGCAGGATGGGGTGGAGGAGCTTTGGTAGAGCAGAAAAGCAGTCTGCAATGTCAACTGGAGAGTGGTGTTAGCGGCAGTGATAGATATTGTGAGGATTATGAAAAGATACAGAAGCAGTGAAGGATTTGGAGACTGAAAAAGTGAAAGATGGCAAGACTGAAGATGCTGCAGGAATTGTGGCAGCTGCAATGGTGAGAAATAACTAATGCTGATGAAAGCTGTATTCTTGTAATAAATTTCACATTTCTTAACGAATTATAGTTTGCATATTGCTTCTAAATGCTCCCTTGTTATATTTCCTTTATTGACAAAATATTTTATAAAGTAACTGAAGAAGGTATTATAAATCTAAACCAACCAGAATACGGTTACCGGTAATTCTTTGTAGCTACACATGCTAAATAAAATATTTTTTTTTTACTATACTCTTTATGAATCTGCAAAAATACAGTAAGGAAGTTGTATATTTCTCATTAAATACCTGCTAACTTAAACTGGTATTTTCAGAACTGAAATCACTCGCCTGTAAAATCCTGCCTCATACCATACCCATTGATGCCAATCTGATACCCTGCCCTGAAGTACTTTCTGCCTTGCCTTGTCCAGCTCTATTAAACGGTAATGTATGAGTGCTGAACCTCATAAAATTTTGCTATTCATCTTCTCCTGCTGGGATATTATGTTCAGTATATCTGTTTCATGGTAAAATTCTGCCCTCAGTTAAGTAGTTCTCGGCCATCAGTTAAGCAATTAGTCGTCGACCATTAATTAGTCCACGTAGTGGGTACCTCCAGTTATTGCACCCTCTTGTGGCACCTCACAATTTTCCCTTGATTATTATTATCATACTACTATTACCTACTGTATTAGCCAATTTTAGAAACTGAATGTTGCATCGTATTGTGGGGTTGGGATAGATGCTGTGTGGGGTTGGTTAGGGAAGGTTTGTTACGACGAGTTGGGTGGAGTTGGATTGGGTCACATGTCGTGAGGGGTTGGGTTTGGCTCTTATTAGATATTGTATGGAGTTGAGCTGGATCCGATTACTGTGGGATTAGGCTGGATCCGATTACTGTGGGATTGGGCTGGATCCGATTACTGTGGGATTGGGCTGGATCCGATTACTGTGGGATTGGGCTGGATCCAATTACTGTGGGGTTGGGCTGGATCCGATTACTGTGGGATTGGGCTGGATCCGATTACTGTGGGATTGGGCTGGATCCGATTACTGTGGGGTTGGGCTGGATCCGATTACTGTGGGGTTGGGCTGGATCCGATTACTGTGGGATTGGGCTGGATCCGATTACTGTGGGATTGGGCTGGATCCGATTACTGTGGGGTTGGGTTGGATCCGATTACTGTGGGGTTGGGTTGGATCCGATTACTGTGGGGTTGGGTTGGATCCGATTACTGTGGGATTGGGCTGGATCCGATTACTGTGGGGTTGGGCTGGATCCGATTACTGTGGGGTTGGGTTGGATCCGATTACTGTGGGGTTGGGTTGGATCCGATTACTGTGGGGTTGGGTATGATTACTGTGGGGTTGGGTTGGATCCGATTACTGTGGGGTTGGTTGGATCCGATTACTGTGGGGTTGGTTGGATCCGATTACTGTGTGGAGTTGGGTTGGATCCGATTACTGTAGGGTTGGGTTGGATCCGATTACTGTGTGGAGTTGGGTTGGATCCGATTACTGTGGGGTTGGGTATGATTACTGTGGGGTTGGGTATGATTACCGTGGGGTTGGGTATGATTACTGTGGGGTTGGGTATGATTACTGTGGGGTTGGGTATGATTACTGTGGGGTTGGGTATGATTACTGTGGGGTTGGGTATGATTACTGTGGGGTTGGGTATGATTACTGTGGGGTTGGGTATGATTACTGTGGGGTTGGGTATGATTACTGTGGGGTTGGGTATGATTACTGTGGGGTTGGGTATGATTACTGTGGGGTTAGGTATGATTACTGTGGGGTTAGGTATGATTACTGTGGGGTTGGGCTGGATTCGATTACTATGGGGTTAGGTTGAGCTGGCTACTGTGGCATTGAGATGGATAGTCTTGTGTGTATTGTACCGCTTTAGGTAAATTGATTATTGAAGTTAAGGTATGTGTAGTTTCATCACGAATATCCAATGGCCTTTGTAAGCCCTAGCTCCTCCCCTGCAACACCCCTTCTCCCCACAATCCTACCTCTAATCTCTTCCCACCCCCTCCCATTCCTTTCACATTTTCCCTCTCCGTCCTCTTACCCCCTCTCCCATCTCCCCCTTTCCTCCCTCTCCCCCTTTCCTCCTCCTCCCCCTTTCCTCCTCCTCCCCCTCCCCCTCCCTTCTCCCCCTTTCCTCCCTTCTCCCCCTTTCCTCCCTTCTCCCCCTTTCCTCCCTTCTCCCCCTTTCCTCCCTTCTCCCCCTTTCCTCTCCCTTATAGGGGAGCGCGGTAGCTCGGTGGTAGGGTGTCGGGCTCGTAATCGTGAGGTTGCGAGTTCGCGCCCCGCCCGGTGGCTGCTATGCTGGGTGGGGTAGCGCTCTCCTGTAACCCTAGCAGGGCTATATGATCTGATGAGGTCTAGCTCGGGGATTAATCCCATCCTCTCCCTTAACCCCGTTTCCTCTCCCTTAACCCCATTTCCTCTCCCTTAACCCCGTTTCCTCTCCCTTAACCCCGTTTCCTCTCCCTTACCCCCCTTTCCTCTCCCTTACCCCCCTTTCCTCCCCCTTACCCCCCTTTCCTCTCCCTTACCCCCATTCCTCTCCCCTACCCCCCTTTCCTCTCCCCTACCCCCCTTTCCTCTCCCCTACCCCCCTTTCCTCCCCCCCTTTCCTCCCCCCCTTTCCTCTCCCCCCTTCCCTCCCCCAAAATTTTTTGTAATTCCGTAAATCCATATTCACCTAAAATGTTTCTCTGAAACACCCTTTCACCTAGCTTTTCCATTACGGACGATGGGAGTAGATGCGGAGCCAAGCAATAGAACAAATTATAATAATTTTTCTCTTTACCTGTGCAGTGTGATCTCCTCAGACTTTCTTCCGCAGGTGTGGTCACGCATGGGGACGGTACGACTGTATTCCACCAGGCTACAATCTCCAGTCCACCAGCCGGTCCACTCCCTGCAGTCCACCAACCGGTCCACTCCTCGCCAGTTAACCAGTCCACTACCACCAGTCCACTACCACCAGTCCACCACCACCAGTCCACCACCACCAGTCCACCACCACCAGTCCACCACCACCAGTCCACCACCACCAGTCCACCACCACCAGTCCACCACCACCAGTCCATCACCACCAGTCCACCACTCGGTCCACTCTTCCCCAGTCCACCGATCAGCGCTCTCCACTTTGGCCAAAAAGATGAAAGTCCTGGATAAAGTGACTGAAAAATTTACAAGACCTTAACAAATAGGTTGGTGTTTACTGTAATGAAACAGGAATAATCACTTGTATGAACTTTGAAATCTCATTCAGCCATTAGAACATTTGAATGTAAAAATGTTATTGGAATAAAAGACTGGAACTGGTGTATTTACGATACCCATGGACCGTAATAGCGACACTGGCGTTATAAGGATCTGAATTAATCAAACCTAGCTATTTTCAAGGTGACAATGAATGGTTTACACGAGCAATACAGAAATCACAAGTTATGAACTATACCTTAAAAATTTCCGGCATTAGGTCATGGGCTGATGCACGAATGTGAAAACTTGAATGGTTTTGCTACAGAAAATCTCTAACGTCACCCCAGCTATGATTACTGTCGTAAAGGGGGTAGTAGTCTACTGTTGGGTTCCAGGACATGTGGGCATCGCGGGCAATGAACGTACTGATCGGTTGGCTCGCACGGCTGTTGCAAGATATGTTTCTCCTTCCTTCCTTCCATTCCAGTTTGATTTTTCCTCCTGCCGTATCTTCCCTCAATTTCCTTACTCCAGTCTCTGATTTTCTTCCTGCCAATTCCTTCCTTCCTTAAGCCCTGTCCACACGAGCGGGCAATGCCCGCTCATGTGGACAGGGCTTTAAACATCGGTGGCGATCTTGCTGGGACTCTGTCACTAATAATAAACTCCGTGCTGTTAAACCCTTTATTTCTCCCTGGTTGACCCCTTGCCACCGTAATGGGAGGTGGGAGACTACTTTAGCTCATCTTAGAATTGGTCATACTAGACTCGCCCGTTGTTTGATGTCTGGTGGCCTCCCTCCCCTCTGTAGTCATTGCAATACCATCCTTTCCGTACGCCATATTTTCGTTGATTATCCTCTTTATGCTCGACAGCAACGTATTTCTTTTCCTTTCTTCTCACCTTCTACGTCCCCCCCTTCTCGCGACTTCGAGAATCACCGTATTTTTCCTTCCATAATAGCATGTCCTTCCTTGCCTCTATTGATCTTCTTTCCGACATCTAATTCCGTTCCCCACTTCAGTAGCCTCATCTGTGATATGATTTACTTCTTCCATTGACCAATTTCTTTCACAATGCCGCGTCTGTGCTCCCGGCCCGCCCAGCGCACGCAACATGTAGCCGATGATCCGGCTTGTGCTGGATTGTGGGACCAGGTTCTTATTGTTCTTGGATGGAAATAAGTAACTGAAGAAATCTAGCCAAAGCAGAATATTAATGTGCATGAAATAAGCATGAAGATGAGGATAGCATAATAGTACTCATTTCACTGTCTTGGTTCAGAATTTCGCCTTTTTGTAACAATTCTTGTAACTGTGAAAAAAAAAAAAAAAAAAAAAAAAAAAAGACCCTCCCCCCCCTTTTCTTGAAAACTTCCTCCGAGGATCACAGTATTTTTCCTTCCGTTACATTCTCATTTTCCTCTTCATACAGGAATTCGTCTTCGACTATTCCCGAATTTATCCTCACTTTGCCGACCTCCGGATTTAAGCGATATTTTAATTATCTCCGTATTTTTCTCTTACCCGTTTAATGTCCTTTTTAACTCATTTAGGGATTTTGTGTGATATTTATCTTCAGTTTTCCCATATTTTCCTCATTTTAAATATTTTCAGTCTGTGATGCGACTTGGTACCATATGGTCTTTGTTACCTGGTGCTACCTTTTCATTTCACATCACTTTCCTTCCGTTATATCGTCCTTCCTTACCTCTTGGTATTTTTTCCGACTTGTAATTGGTGCAGTCTGCTTTCATTCCACATTGAGGCAGTCTGTGGTTTGTTTCTACACTTATGCAATCAG